>NC_134480.1:44552620-44615561 GCF_964194025.1 Convolutriloba macropyga
GCAAGCTATAGTAAAAATTCCTTTTGTTCTACACTCTGCCTACACAGGGGACACCAAGTCCAGTTTGGTCATCTCAAAATTTATTTGTGAAAAACCTAAGTAAGCCAATCGAAAACAAAAAATTAATTCACTGATAGCAAAAAACTTATCACTCAACAAAAATAGCACTCAAGGTAGTTTGCAAACAACTTTGACAAAGTTCAGTCATGCTCGAAATGTTTCAGAATTTTGATTAGATACAACTGATCAAAGAGAAAATGTATAAATTTACCGGAAATCTTTTCAACAGCACAATGAATTGTGTTTTCTGTCTCTTCAACAGCGTATCCCAAGGGTTCAAAACTGTCAGCATACGACGAAAAAACTGGTTCCCTCAAGGTCAATACTTATGACTTCTACAACTTCGTAAACTTTAACCAAGCAATTGACTGATCCATTATCATAAAAAGCCAAAGTTTGTCCGACAGTTTTCGGTGTTGTTTCAATTTCAACAAAACTATTTGCAGAACCCCTGGCATAGCATTTTGAGTCCAGCAAAAAAGCGTTACGGTAACGGCAAAAAATTCTTGCTGAAGGAAATTGTTCTGATAGCTCTTGAGTAAAATTTGTTCTCAACAAGCCATGATCGTCTTTGATACTCTTCTCAGTTCCGACAAGATTGCGGATGAAGCTATTCAAAGGATCAACTGCTAACTCTGATGCAGAAATCTCTCTGTTCCTGATGTATCTCTGCACTAATAATTTACAAGTATTGACGGTTCCAGTAACCGGTTTGATGAGGAAATGGTTTGCTGATTCAAACAGAAATGCTGACGTTGTCCAAAGCGGTCCAATAGTTTCACATTGCCAAGCCAAATGTCTTAACAGATGAAATTTAATAGACTCAAAACATCTACCTGGAAACTTGAAATGAATGTTTTTACAAAAGGCTTCGATCAGCATTCCACAGAAGCTTGAATTTCTGTTCGAGTCGTACAGAGAGCGCACAGCAAAGACTAAATAACACAAGTCACAAAAAGTTGACGTGTCATCTAGGACTGGCCGAAATACAATTGGTGCAAGATAGAGAAGGTAAGTTTTGAGCTCATTCGCCTTGAAGTGTTTGAGTTCGTGAAGTGATCGAACACTGCGCTTAAATTCTGAGGGTAGTTTTAATGCTTTGGTGGCATTCTCTATCTCAACAGGATATCCACTTACTTCAAACAAAAATTCGAGCAAATCTTTGGCTACTCCTTTCAGCAGCTGGTGCATTGTGTCAACAGGCGCAGATAAGGGAAGATCTGAAAGAACTTTGAAAATTTCAGGATACCCCTGAACGCCCTTGGTTTTAATTTCCGGATCTTTTTCCTTTTTCTTTCTCCTTTCTTCAACATCTCCTCTTTCAAAGTAGACAGCCTGCCTGTAGTGACGATCGGGATTTCTCATTTCTATTTCCTCATTGTGGGATAAGAATGCGACCGAAATTGGTGTTTGCCTCTCATTTCGCATAAAGTGCAGCCGTAATACCCGTTGAAACGCTTCATTTGTAGCACATTACTTTTGCAGACGAGATCGGCAATAAATAGAATTGTTTCCAATTGTACAAAGTATGGAACAGATTCGTGAGACAATTCAAAAGTTTTATTAAGTTCATTTTTGTAATGTTGAAAAATGGAAGTCCAGGGCGCATCGCCCGTTCCATACCATAAACTACATAAAACAATATTCTCAAATTTTGACCGCAAAACAGGAGGTAAATCTGCGAGAGCAACCCAGACTGGATATGCAGATTCGCTCGCAGAGTTTCGAACAATAGCACCGTCAGTATTCAAGATCAATCGCACTCTGAGATTGTTGCCTTTCACCAATCGCTTCACTTTGATGTCTTTTGTCGGGTCTCGTTTGTTACTGTATTGAAAGATGTTTTGAATGTTCCGGTTTATAATGCAACGTAGTTGGTTAAAAAATCGGATGCAAATTAGTTCACCATTGTTGAATGCCTCGTGACTTTGAACATAACTCTTTGTTAGATCAGGAATCAGTTTTTTAGCGGCATAGGGCGTAGGAAAAAGCTTATTGGGGTTAATTATATTTTCACGTTTTATCAGGTCGTATAGAACTTCATCGGGACAGCCGTAGTTTGTAACAATGCTCAGAAGTGAAAGGAAAGAGTTATGAACAGTTACATCAGAACATTCACAAACTGATTCTCTCGAAAACTTCAACAAGGAAGTCTGGCTCGCTGCCTCTTCTGTCTCCTGAGCAGACAAAATGCTGTCTGAGCTGTTTCGACTTTCTTCGCTATCATCGCTGACATTGCCAAAATTTTCAACATTAGAAACGAAATTGCCGTCATCATCAGAAAGCAAACCTGAAGTTTCGCTTTCACTACTAGGTGTAGAACTCCTATGCATATCATCCCCCTCGAGACTGCGGTGTGCGTGAGAAATGTAGCTGTCAATGATGTCACATCCAAATGTGGTCCTTTTTTTCACTTTAGAAGGGGTTCTGTGTTTCGGAAACTTTTTCCGCTTACAAGCTTTTCGCTCATTGCCAAAGGTGCCAAAAAGATGGGCGTCCGAATATTTCTCATCAAAGCCTTCGTTCAATTCACTGGTTTGATCATTCGTTTCATCGGCAGTTGTTAGTGCAGGAAGTAATTTCTCCTCTGTGCTGACTAAAACACTTTTAATATCAGAGCCAACGATTTGTTCTGATTCCTGTTGAAGGTTGTCAGTGTCGAGAAAGCATTCGACGGATCTTTCTGCCGTATTTTCTATTTGCTCAGGGTACATCGGTAGCTCAGACTCTATACTGCAAACATCACACTTGCATTCTCCAACACTGCTGAAGAACGAATCACCATAATCAGCGGTTATTTCTTCATCAGGGTAGATTGTACGGGTAACCTGTAACCTTAAATTTCGATTTTTTAAGTACTGGCAGCTATATCCTTGGAAAAATCGCGTGTTCGCCAAACATGAATGGTTCACAAATCTTACTACACCCAGTAGAACAACATCTTTGTCAGACGAGCTGCTTTTCATAATTGAGAGAGGCTTCAGTCGAAGTTTAAGTTCTGGGGGAATATCTTCTAATATTCCGACAACATCTCCCAGTGGTTCCAGTTTAGGCTTCAAAATTTTACCAGTTCGATTGTAGAGACCAAAGCCGCCAAATCTGTCCGGTTCTATTTTGTATCCACTAGAGTCTGCTTCACGGTAGACTTTTGATAATCCCTCTAAAGTTCTCTTTAAGGCTGGTTCAGAATGTATTCGACTTAAAAACGATGAGAAATCACTTATTTCAAGCATCTTCATTGGTTGGCGTTGGCTTTCAAAAACCCGCAACAAATTTGAGCTAACAAACGCATCAATGGTAATTAAATCTTCACAATTTGGCATTTTTCAACTGAAAGGAATTTGAGAATAACATAGGAGACAACCCATTCAGAAATAATTGTTTTTACATAACATAGCTTTTGACTTCAAATTTTAACTCCATTTCTGTTAAATCTTGCCATTGCTTTTAAAAAATTGCTGTATACTCTAAGCTATTGATAAAAAAGGTCAGAGCAATTTCAATTCTCTCAGAAAAACTTGAAATAAACTGCAATTATAGCTCCCAAAATCTAAAAATTTAAAATTTTTATATAAGTAAAACCATCTAAACAATTCTAACATAACAAGAAAAACCTGCACTCAGAGGATTAAAAAATTAAAAGAGCGAAAACAGCAAAATCGTTCAGCACTTTATCTCACCGAATGTAACTATTCAATTTAGAATCAACAAACTATATGTAGCTCTTTTCATAAACACTACTAAGATGGCTGTCTTCTTAAATTCTATTGAGCAGTCGAACTTGACGCAGCTGGCAGCAATGGCATTCCATTTTCATTTTCAGCGTCAATTGCAGTCTCTTGATCTCGAACGTGCTGATTATATGCCTTCTTTGCAGCTTTATAGGCCAAGACCGGAGTTGTAGGGTACTTCTGTTTTACAACAACTGAAAAAATGATATTGGATGCTGTTATCATTGACTAAAATTCTGCTATTTCATGCATATAAAATTAAGCTAGAAAATGAATTTATTTGCGTCTAAAAAACGTGCTCACTTTTAAATTTCTCCCCCAACTCTTTGGAAACAGGAGCTCGAACACTCTCTGAAACTCTCTGAGGCGAAACAATGCGATCTCTTTCCTCTGATGAGAACAGTTTTAAACCAAGACGACGACCAAAGTTGGCAACATCACTACCAGCAGTTAACTCCATCAAATTGAAACCATCGTGGAAAACTGGTGTTTTTGGAGAGTTCCATTCTGGGTGCTCGTCAACACTTTGAAAAGAAAATCTGGCGAAAGCCAATTCTTCCTTTATCTCTTGCCTCTGAAAAAAAAACCAAACTCTTAAACAAAATTACGAAGGCAACTTAACTCGAAAAATTAATTAGATCACCTGTTCTTTTAGGGATTGCAGTAAATTCCACTTCCGCCTGTTTTGCTTTTCTCACTCCGTTTCAAAAGCTGACAAAAGCGCTTCCATTCGCTTTTCATGCGTTTTCACAAAATCATTGAAAGCATTGCACCCAGAGCTCGAATCAGAATCCCCATTGGAAAAGGCTGGCGTTAAGGGCGGACAAGGAGGCAATTGAGCAGGCTCTAGTTCTTGGTTCTACAAACACATCACGTATTGAGTTCGAAACTAAAGACAAAAATAAGCTGACAAATAAAGACAAAAGTCTAAGCTGGAAATTAACCTTTTGTGTTATTGGTGAGTTGTCCAGGTTCTCGGGTTGCTCTGTTGAGACCGCCTGGGGCCCCTGATTGTTGACTTGCTGTTGTGTCACTGATGGTTGCATTGTTGACACCGTAGTCACTTCAATTGGTGACCCTCCAAAATTTTTCAGAGTCGTGAAAGAGGTCTTCGAACTACGGGAAAGAAAGTTTATGTCATCACAGACTTTTCGTTTTCGGTCAGTCTTTATATACGTTGCATTCAAACTCTCTGGCTTTTTTCCGTTTCTCAGTTGCTCTTGGTATTTTGCATAGACACTATTGACATACTTTTTTTGCCCCTTGAATAGCAGTCGACAGGACACTGGTTCTGTCCCTTCTATGAGATCGATTCTTTTGTTTTCCTCCAGTGTTGATCGCTGAATGAAATCTACTCCCTCTGGCCAGTAGTCGCTAGTAGGTGTAATCACAATGATTTTGTGAGAATCAACAAAAATCCATCTTTGCTCATTTTTCAGAAGAGACTGCTTGATTGAATTGTTGATTTCAACTTCGGAGTCTGACTCATTTCGCCTTTTGGTGGGATTCGGTCGAGTATTCGAAGCAGGACCTGATACCGGACATGTTGTTGCAGCTACAAGTAACGATGCTGCTGCGACCTCTTCAAACGAATCATCAGATTCAAATAACGCATCAGTTTGCTGGCTCATTTGGGTAAGTCTTAGTTGTTTAGTCGGTTGTTTGATTTTTTCTTTGCTCACTTGCAAGTATCCATGTTTACTTTTGTTCGCCGATTTACCCATTGAATCTAAAAACCATACTCACGATAATTTCCGCACAATAAAATCTAGCACACTCACGATAGACAGAACTTGATAAAAAACAATGGACCGCTAATTGAAGTGAATTATAGAAAATATCATTCAAATCAAGGTAAAATCAAAGCAAGCGTATCACGAGGCTCATTCTGTGAATCAATCAAAACAAACTAAAGAAGAACTGCTCAAATTTTCAGTAACTAAAACTAGCTAGCACTTTAGGCTAAAAGCAATGGTCATTTTCAACATCCGTCATCAACACCATCATTACCTTCTTTTGATTGGTTTTTTTGCTCTTCTATTTTCTTTTTTCTTAACATAAAGTTCTTTCGGTTTCTTCCTGCCTGGTTTGCAGATTTCTTAGCTCTTTTGTATGCTTCCGGGAATTTGACAGGTCCAAAGATTCTTTTAATTTGAGCTGAAAGCAGAAAACTTAATCACAAAACTCTTTTTGAGAAAGGATAATTGGTAAACTATACACAAACCCTTGAATTGAGCAACTTTTTGTGGTGTTGCCGCTTCGCGCTGCTCTTCATTGGCTTTTGTGGGAGAAATCATTGTATTTACCAGTCCCTCTGATGACCAAAGCTTCTTTCTTAACTTCTTCCCAGCGTCTTCGGGGTCTTTGACAAAACCGAGGTCAAACAAATCAACACCTTTGTAAAACCTAACTGCTTCAGTTTCCTTGTTTTGATCACTTGCTGTGTTTATGATCTGTTGAGTTTGCACATCTCCGCCCGAATTAGCCTCGCGACACTGCAAAATTACTTTAAAAAATTAAGGTTTTACATTAGGAAAATGAAAAAAGAATTTGGATGCACAAACCAGCTGTCGGAACGATTGGAGTTCTTCTTCAAGCTTTTTGTTGTAGTCACTCATAGATTTGGCATGAATTTCTATCAAGCTAGCAAACTTCTCTTCATCGGCCATGATCATTTTGCAGACTCCTTTGTGATGTTTGCAACACTAAAACCCAGTTTGGCTGGACACATTAAATTTCAATTAGTTTATTACATGAACTTACGGCTTTCTCCAAACTTTCATTGCTTTTCGTTTCCTTTATCATCTGAAGAAGATTTGAATCTATTGGATGTTTGCGCTTCAAATGTTTACTAGCAGTTCGTTCAGATTTAAAACTGGTTTGGTTGGCATGTTTTTGTGACCAATCTTTTCTGCTATCTGGTCTTCCGCTGCTCATGGCTTTTTCATTCACCCCAGAGCTGGGAACAGCAACAACGTCTCTATCAATTGATTTCAATCGCTGCAAAGACTTTTCAGTTTGTCGCCTCTGATCAATCTCTTTTTGGTACTTTGCTGAAATCTCACACTCGGGACCTTTGTGAGTCAAATAGTATTTTGATCGTCCTTGTTCGAGATTCAAATTGACTTCCGTGAAGGGTTCCATTTCCATTTTCTGCGTTAAGGTGTACTTTACAGGCCACCGATCATCCACAAGATAGAGAAATTGAACATCTCCAGCTTCATTTCGAAATAAATAGGCAAACAATCTGTTGAGTGGCATTGCTTCTAGAAATAAGTAAACGATTGAGGAAACAGGTAAAGTTTTTTTCTGAACAAGCTATGCGCAAAAGTTGTGCTAGGCAAAATATATCAAAAACACTTTTTTTTCTACAATCTAACTACACAGGGGATACTCCATACCAAGTTTGATTCAATTTGGATAACTTCTTGACCCGATAAAAAAGACCTATTTTGAAAATTACTTATTTGAAATAATTGCAAATTTTCGTATGAAATACCAATTTTTTTCCCAAGCAAGCTATACCAAAAATCCTTTCTTTTACACCCTAGATACAAATGGGATACTACAAACGGAGTTTAGTTCGATTTGAACAACTCCAACACCCGATAAAAAAGACCTAATTTTAAAATTCAATAATCTTAATCTATTCGAAATAATCGCAAATTTCCGTATGAAATCCTAACTTTTTTCTAGGCAAACTATACCAAAGATACTTTTTGTTTTCCACTCTAGGTACACATGGGATACTCCATACTGAGTTTGGTTCGATTTGAATAACTTCTTGTTCCGATAAAAAAGACCTAATTTGAAAATTACTTATTTGAAATAATTGCAAATTTCCGTATGAAATACCAACTTTTTTCCTAGGCAAGCTATAGCAAAAATTCGTTTTCTCCTACTCTCTAACTATACATGGAATACTCCATACCAAATTTGGTTTAATTTGGACAACTCCTTGACCCGACGAAACTTCTATATTTTTGAAAATAAAATAAGCGAATAATAAGCGAAAAAGTCGATATTTCCGATTGAAATACGAACTTTTTTTCTAGGCAAGCTATACCAAAAATTCTTTCTGTTTTAGACTCTAGGCATCCATGGGATACTCCATACCCAGTTTAGTTCACTTTGGACAACATCTTAACCCAATCAAAAACAACTATAGTTAAAATTCGCTAAAAACGAAATTCGCAAATTTCCGTATGAAAAACTAACTTTTTTCCTAGGCAAGCTATACCGAAATTTCTTTTTGCTTTACACTCTAGATACACATGGGATACTCTATACCAAGTTTGGTTTTATTTCAACAACTCTATGACCTAATCAAAAAGACCTATTTTTAAAAATACTTATTTGAAATGATAGCAAATTTCCGTATGAAAAACTAACTTTTTTCCTAGGCAAACTATACCAAAAATTCTTTTTGTTTTACACTCTAGGTGCCCATGGGATACTCCATACCGAGCTTGGTTCGATTTGGACAACTCCTTGACCCGACGAAATTTCTATATTTTTGAAAATAGAATAAGCGAATAATAAGCGAAAAAGTCGAAATTTCCGATTGAAATACGAACTTTTTTCCTAGGCAAACTATACCAAAAATTCTTTCTGTTTTAGACTCTAGGCATCCATGGGATACTCCATACCCAGTTTAGTTCACTTTGGACAACATCTTAACCCAATCAAAAACAACTATAGTTAAAATTCGCTAAAAACGAAATTCGCAAATTTCCGTATGAAAAACTAACTTTTTTCCTAGGCAAGCTATACCAAAAATTCTTTTTGTTTTACAATCTAGTTACCCATGGGATACTCGATACCAAGTCTGGTTTGATTTGGACAACTCCTTGACCCGATGAAAAAGACCTATTTTTGAAATTACTTATTTGAAATAATAGCAAATTTCCGTATGAAAAACTAACTTTTTTCCTAGGCAAACTATACCAAAAATTCTTTTTGTTTTACACTCTAGGTGCCCATGGGATACTCCATACCGAGTTTGGTTCGATTTGGACAACTCCTTGACCCGATGAAAAAGACCTATTTTTGAAATTATTTATTCGAAAAAATCGCAAATTTCCGTATGAAAAGCTAACTTTTTTCCTAGACAAGCTATAGCAAAAATTCTTTTTATTTTACAATCTAGGTACCCATGGGATACTCCATACCAAGTTTGGTTCGATTTGGACAACTCCTTGACCCGACGAAATTTCTAAATTTTTCAAAATAGAATAAGCGAATAATAAGCGAAAAAGTCGACATTTCCGATTGAAATACGAACTTTTTTCCTAGGCAAACTATACCTAAAATTCTTTTTGTTTTACAATCTAGGCACCCATGGGATACTCCATACCGAGTTTGGTTCGATTTGGACAACTCCTTGACCCGATGAAAAAGACCTATTTTTGAAATTACTTATTTGAAATAATAGCAAATTTCCGTATGAAAAACTAACTTTTTTCCTAGGCAAACTATACCAAAAATTCTTTCTGTTTTACACTCTAGGTACCCATGGGATACTCCATACCAAGTTTGGTTCAATTTGGACAACTCCTTGACCCGACGAAATTTCTATATTTTTCAAAATAGAATAAGCGAATAATAAGCGAAAAAGTCGACATTTCCGATTGAAATACGAACTTTTTTCCTAGGCAAACTATACCAAAAATTCTTTTTGTTTTACAATCTAGGTACCCATGGGATACTCCATACCGAGTTTGGTTCGATTTGGACAACTCCTTGACCCGATGAAAAAGACCTATTTTTGAAATTACTTATTTGAAATAATAGCAAATTTCCGTATGAAAAACTAACTTTTTTCCTAGGCAAACTATACCAAAAATTCTTTCTGTTTTACACTCTAGGTACCCATGGGATACTCCATACCAGGTTTGGTTCAATTTGGACAACTCCTTGACCCGACGAAATTTCTATATTTTTCAAAATGGAATAAGCGAATAATAAGCGAAAAAGTCGAAATTTCCGATTGAAATACGAACTTTTTTCTAGGCAAGCTATACCAAAAATTCTTTTTGTTTTACACTCTAGGTACCCATGGGATACTGCATACCAAGTTTGGTTCAATTTGGACAACTCCTTGACCCGACGAAATTTCTATATTTTTCAAAATAGAATAAGCGAAAAAGTCGATATTTACGATTGAAATACGAACTTTTTTTCTAGGCAAGCTATACCAAAAATTCTTTTTGTTTTACACTCTAGGTACCCATGGGATACTGCATACCAAGTTTGGTTCAATTTGGACAACTCCTTGACCCGACGAAATTTCTATATTTTTGAAAATAGAATAAGCGAAAAAGTCGAAATTTCCGATTGAAATACGAACTTTTTTTCTAGGCAAGCTATACCAAAAATTCTTTTTGTTTTAAACTCTAGGTACCCATGGGATACTCCATACCAAGTTTGGTTCAATTTGGACAACTCCTTGACCCGACGAAATTTCTATATTTTTCAAAATAGAATAAACGAAAAAGTCGATATTTCCGATTGAAATACGAACTTTTTCTCTAGGCAAGCTATACCAAAAATTCTTTTTGTTTTACACTCTAGGTACCCATGGGACACTCCATACCAAGTTTGGTTCAATTTGGACAACTCCTTGACCCGACGAAATTTCTATATTTTTGAAAATAGAATAAGCGAAAAAGTCGAAATTTCCGATTGAAATACGAACTTTTTTTCTAGGCAAGCTATACCAAAAATTCTTTTTGTTTTAAACTCTAGGTACCCATGGGATACTCCATACCAAGTTTGGTTCAATTTGGACAACTCCTTGACCCGACGAAATTTCTATATTTTTGAGAATAGAATAAGCGAATAATAAGCGAAAAAGTCGAAATTTCCGATTGAAATACGAACTTTTTTCTAGGCAAGCTATACCAAAAATTCTTTTTGTTTTACACTCTAGGTACCCATTGGATACTGCATACCAAGTTTGGTTCAATTTGGACAACTCCTTGACCCGACGAAATTTCTATATTTTTCAAAATAGAATAAGCGAAAAAGTCGATATTTACGATTGAAATACGAACTTTTTTTCTAGGCAAGCTATACCAAAAATTCTTTTTGTTTTACACTCTAGGTACCCATGGGATACTCCATACCAAGTTTGGTTCAATTTGGACAACTCCTTGACCCGATGAAATTTCTATATTTTTGAAAATAGAATAAGCGAATAATAAGCGAAAAAGTCGAAATTTCCGATTGAAATACGAACTTTTTTTCTAGGCAAGCTATACCAAAAATTCTTTTCGTTTTAAACTCTAGGTACCCATGGGATACTCCATACCGAGTTTGGTTCGATTTGGACAACTCCTTGACCTGACGAAATTTCTATATTTTTTAAAATAGAATAAGCGAAAAGTCGAAATTTCCGATTGAAATACGAACTTTTTTTCTAGGCAAGCTATACCAAAAATTCTTTTTGTTTTACACTCTAGGTACCCATGGGATACTCCATACCGAGTTTGGTTCGATTTGGACAACTCCTTGACCCGACGAAATTTCTATATTTTTGAAAATAGAATAAGCGAATAATAAGCGAAAAAGTCGAAATTTCCGATTGAAATACGAACTTTTTTTTCTAGGCAAGCTATACCAAAAATTCTTTTCGTTTTAAACTCTAGGTACCCATGGGATACTCCATACCGAGTTTGGTTCGATTTGGACAACTCCTTGACCCGACGAAATTTCTATATTTTTTAAAATAGAATAAGCGAAAAGTCGAAATTTCCGATTGAAATACGAACTTTTTTTCTAGGCAAGCTATACCAAAAATTCTTTTTGTGTTACACTCTAGGTACCCATGGGATTCTCCATACCGAGTTTGGTTCGATTTGGACAACTCCTTGACCCGACGAAATTTCTATATTTTTGAAAATAGAATAAGCGAATAATAAGCGAAAAAGTCGAAATTTCCGATTGAAATACGAACTTTTTTCTAGGCAAGCTATACCAAAAATTCTTTTTGTTTTAAACTCTAGGTACCCATGGGATACTCCATACCGAGTTTGGTTCGATTTGGACAACTCCTTGACCCGACGAAATTTCTATATTTTTGAAAATAGAATAAGCGAATAATAAGCGAAAAAGTCGAAATTTCCGATTGAAATACGAACTTTTTTTCTAGGCAAGCTATACCAAAAATTCTTTCTGTTTTACACTCTAGGTACCCATGGGATACTCCATACCGAGTTTGGTTCGATTTGGACAACTCCTTGACCCGACGAAATTTCTATATTTTTTAAAATAGAATAAGCGAAAAGTCGAAATTTCCGATTGAAATACGAACTTTTTTTCTAGGCAAGCTATACCAAAAATTCTTTTTGTTTTACACTCTAGGTACCCATGGGATACTCCATACCGAGCTTGGTTCGATTTGGACAACTCCTTGACCCGACGAAATTTCTATATTTTTGAAAATAGAATAAGCGAAAAAGTCGAAATTTCCGATTGAAATACGAACTTTTTTTCTAGGCAAGCTATACCAAAAATTCTTTTTGTTTTACACTCTAGGTACCCATGGGATACTCCATACCGAGTTTGGTTCGATTTGGACAACTCCTTGACCCGATGAAAAAGACCTATTTTTGAAATTATTTATTCGAAAAAATCGCAAATTTCCGTATGAAAAGCTAACTTTTTTCCTAGACAAGCTATACCAAAAATTCTTTTTGTTTTACAATTTAGGTACCCATGGGATACTCCATACTGAGTTTGGTTTGATTTGGACAACTCCTTGACCCGACGAAATTTCTATATTTTTGAAAATAGAATAAGCGAAAAAGTCGAAATTTCCGATTGAAATACGAACTTTTTTCTAGGCAAGCTATACCAAAAATTCTTTTTGTTTTACACTCTAGGTACCCATGGGATACTCCATACCGAGTTTGGTTCGATTTGGACAACTCCTTGACCCGACGAAATTTCTATATTTTTGAAAATAGAATAAGCGAAAAAGTCGAAATTTCCGATTGAAATACGAACTTTTTTTCTAGGCAAGCTATACCAAAAATTCTTTCTGTTTTAGACTCTAGGTACCCATGGGATACTCCATACCAAGTTTGGTTCAATTTGGACAACTCCTTGACCCGACGAAATTTCTATATTTTTGAAAATAGAACAAGCGAAAAAGTCGAAATTTCCGATTGAAATACGAACTTTTTTTCTAGGCAAGCTATACCAAAAATTCTTTTTGTTTTACACTCTAGGTACCCATGGGATACTCCATACCGAGTTTGGTTCGATTTGGACAACTCCTTGACCCGATGAAAAAGACCTATTTTTGAAATTATTTATTCGAAAAAATCGCAAATTTCCGTATGAAACGCTAACTTTTTTCCTAGACAAGCTATAGCAAAAATTCTTTCTGTTTTATACTCTAGGCATAATCCGATTTGAATAATTTCTTGACCCGACTTATTGTTAATAGATTATTAATACCAGGGGTTTCGAGATCATTTGTTTTTCGGCTGTCTAGTGACTTAAGTCCCTGCAAAGCTTGAAAAACAAATGATCTCTAAGCGTTCCGACGGCGGAAAACAATACATGCATGTTCCCCCAAAAAAACTGGACGCAGCTAGAAGAGACAGTAATATATTTGATATCATAACATCATAAACATCAAGAATACACATATTTCATGTATAAATTAACAGCATCTTTACCGTTTGGGCCCCAAATAGGTTGGTTATACTCCCGAGTGATACTATCTGTACAAGCCATTAATAAGTAAAATGCTACGTGCGTTTGGGGGTGCAAACAGTATGCACCCACTAAGCTGGGGGGCACAAACGGAAAAGATCCAAACATCGTACTCGCACTCTAAAACATCATGTACGAAAGCCAATACCCTCAGGTTTGGCTAAAAAACAACCATCCAAAAACTGATCTTCTAACAACAAATTCTATCCATAAGCTATCTTCTATCTTCTATCTTCTATCTTCTATCCATAAGGGTCTCGAACATCTGGGCCTCGAGCTGGCACGGGGTTCTATATGATGATCTTCTAAAGCTCTTCAATAATAAGCCTTCAACAACGAAAAGGCAACAGTCTTATCTGAAATTGCATTTAAAAATATCAAAACTCTTTAACAAAACACCAGGGACCAACCAATAGTATAATAATAAAGTTATTAGTATGGGTACTGACATATATCCTATCGAAACCGCCTCGATTAGAGCTTTTCAACGATATAACTCTTTCATATATACCCCCCCCACTGTATTTCCACTGTAGT
The DNA here is from genome assembly GCF_964194025.1 of Convolutriloba macropyga. Lineage (NCBI taxonomy): Eukaryota > Metazoa > Xenacoelomorpha > Acoela > Convolutidae > Convolutriloba > Convolutriloba macropyga. Next base: position 44,566,675 of record NC_134480.1, read on the forward strand.
TACCATATGGTATCTCCCGTGGGTCTCCGCTCCAACCCTAAGGACTCTCCGACTCTCCTTCTACTACTACAACTACTACTACTACTACTACATATGGAATCTATGGATATCACTTCTATAGTATACTGAATTCGGATCCAGCACACATTCTTTCTCTATTTCCTTCTCGCGGGAACTTTTGAAACATTCTATTTCGTTTCACATTCAAATTTATACATGCTTACCGCGCGGACAGCAAGCAGGCACGCTGCCAGTTTGCCTGCTGTCACTTGACGTGACAGCACACGAATGAGCATGTCAGGTGACAGCAGGCGTTGCCATTCGAAAGTTTCACTTTCTCATCTAGGTTAGCCGCTATAACTATGAAGTAAAATTATCAGAGCGATAAAAATAATATATTCGAGAAGCTCTATAGCTGTAATATTGTACCAGCTATATGAAAATATTTAAAAAAAGATTTGCGAGTGCACTTGCGAGATGGAAAGGAGGGGTGGGAGATAGAACGGGCCCCGGGGGCTGGTATGCGTCCGAAAAAGGCTTATATCTCGAAAACTACTGAACCAAATTTAAAAAATGAATATGTTTTGGAATCAGCATGAACTGGGGCATCAAACTGGCGTTAAAAAAATTTAAAAAATCAAAGGAATCAAAACTCGATTTTTGAGATTTTGGCCGGAATTGGCTTATTTTCAGCGAAATTTGGAAAATCGAAAAATTAGGCAATGAAATAAAACCGAAAGTTTTCAACACTTATATATTCGTAAAGAGGATAAAATGAGCAAGAAAATGATATAACATACGTAAAAAATGGATTACTAAGAGAAAAGTTATTAAACCAAACAACTTTGAAAATTCGAAAATTTTGCGAAAATCGACCCTGATTTCGGGCTCTACATTGCCCTCGCATTCTCTTGTTTGGCAATGCTTTGAAAATATAGTTATATTGCCGTTGGAAGCGTGAGTTCTAGTTTATTTTGATACCAAAAACTTGTATGTTTTGTACTTTTAATTGGTCGAATTTAGTCGAAGTTTGACAAAAATGGCAAATTTTTACCCCTAAACCGACAGTTTTTTGGAAAATTTGGATGTAAATTAACAAAAGTGATAATATTTCTATAAAAATTCAAAAAGTACAATATCACCACATTAAAATGAGCTATCATACGCTTCCTAAATCGTCTTTTTCAAAAAGTTATAAGGAAATGACTTTCATGAATTTCGACAGTTTTTTCCTTTAAGGCGAGAGTTATTTGAAAATTTTGTATTAAAATCAGCTTATTGGCATTTGTCTCTACCTGAATTCAAAGAGTACATCATTATTGCAACAAAATGCGCTATCATACATCTTCTATCTCGTTTTCTTCAAAAAGTTATAAGCAAACGGTTTTCATGAAGTCCGACTTATTGATCACCTAACTCGACAGTTGATTGAAATTTTTGTATAAAAATAAGCATATTGGCATTTATTCCTACCTGTATTCAAAAAGTACGTTATCAGAGCAACAAAATGCGCTATCATACACTTTCTATCTTGTTTTTTTCAAAAAGTTATAAACAAACGTTTTCCATAAAGTCCGAAATTTTGTTCACATAACTCGTCAGTTCTTTAAAAATTTCGTAATGAAACCATCATTTTGGACTTTATTTCTACATGTATTTAAACAGTACGTTTTTAGTGCAGCAAAATGCACTATCATACCTTTTTTATCCCGTTTTCTTCAAGACGTTATATACAAACGTTTTTCATGAAGTCAGACAACTTGATCACCTAACTCGACAGTTGATTGAAAATTTTGTATAAAAATCAGCATATTGGAATTTTCATATAAACTCAAAAAACATGTTACTTAGGCAACAATATGAGCTATCATATACCTTCTATCATGTCTTTTTCAAAAAGTTATAAACGAATGTTTTTTTAAAACATCGTCATTTTCTCCGCCTAACTCGACAGTGCTTTGAAAATTCCAGTTTCACTTGCATTCAACTGATCTTTTGATAAAATTGCAAGTATAATTTGAAAGTAGGTTACAGCGAGAGTTCAATAATTTAGGTTGGGGGGTCGATTTTTTGCTCCATCATATAGAAAAAATGGTTTGAAAATAAAATTTTTTGATATTCTCACTACTGTTGTCTTCTTTCAACACTTTCCAGTTTTATTTGTATCCAAGTGATTTTTTTTGGAAAATAGCAAGTATACTTTTAAAGTAAGTTATTACAAGATTTCGAAAATCTAGGTTGGAGGGTCGATAATTTGCTCAATCATACAGAAAAAATGGTTTGAAAATAAAATTTTTTGATATTCTCACTTCTGTTGTCTGCTCTCAACATTTTCCAGTTTTATCTGCATCCAACTGATTTTTTTTGAAAAATTGCAAGTATACTTTTAAAGTAGATTACTACAAGAGTTCGAAAACCTAGGTTGGGGGGTCGATAATTTGCTCAATCATATAGAAAAAATGGTTTAAAAATAAAATTTTTTGATATTTTCAATACTTTTGTCTGCCTTCAACAGTTTCCAGTTTCAATTGCATCCAACTACTTTTTTGAAAACTTGCAATAATCATTTGAAAGTAGATTACAGCAAGAGTTCAAAAATTTATGTTGGGGTTCGATAATTTGCTCCATCATATAGAAAAAATGGTTTAAAAATATTTTTTTGTTATTTTCACTACTTTTGTTTGCTTCCAAATCTTTCCAGTTTCACGTGCATGCAACTGATTTTTCTGAAAAATTGCAAAAATATATTGAGATTACAGCAAGAGTTCAAAAATTTAGGTGGGGGGGGTCGATTATTTGCTCCATCATATAGAAAAAAAAATTGTTTAAAAATATATTTTTTTGTTATTTTCACTACTTTTGTTTGCTTTCAAATCTTTCCAGTTTCACTTGCATGCAAATGATTTTTTTGAAAAATTGCAAGTATACTTTTAAGGTAGATTACTACAAGAGTTCGAAAACCTAGGTTGGGGGGGTCGATAATTTGCTCAATCATATAGAAAAATGGTTTAAAAATAAAAATTTTTGATATTCTCACTACTTTAGTCTGCCTTCAACACTTTCCAGTTTCAATTGCATCCAACTATTTTTTTTGAAAATTTGCAATAATAATTTGAAAGTAGATTACAGCAAGAGTTGAAAAAAACTTAGGTTGGGGGGTCGAGAATTTGCTCCATCATATAGAAAAAATGGTTTAAAAATGAAATTTTTTGATATTCTCACTACTTTTGTCTGCTTTCAACACTTTCCAGTTTCATCTGCATCCAACTGATTTTATTGAAAACAATATGGATACTTCAGCCCACAACAAAATCTCACATAATTTAACGCTTTTTAGCGTTGACACCTAGACCTGGGGTCGAATAGCGGTGAATTATTTTTTTTCACCGCATTCACCGCATTCACCGCATTTCTTACATTAATTTGCCATAATAGTCTATGCGGTGAATTTTCGTAAGAAATGCGGTGAATTTGGTGGTGAAATTTTGTAAGAAATGCGGTGAAAAGCGGTGAATTATTTTTTTTCACCGCATTCACCGCAATCACCGCATTTCTTACGATAATTCACCGCATTCACCGCATTTCTTACGAAAATTTACCCAAAAACCTCGACCCGGGATATACCCGTTTGGTTAATTTTCGTTTCGTTAAAGGATGAAGGAAATTAATTCAAATAGAACACATGCTGAGGTTCTTCACACTTTGGTCAGTGATCACACACATGATCGTGGTCATAAGCGAGGAAGGGAAGTGGCACAAATTTTGAATTATCTAAAATAGTCGTGTTTGTACTAACGTCTGGACCGTTGTTCAATAAAGGTCTGATTATAAATCAATGTCTAGAAATTAGCATGTGCTAGCGTTCAGAGCCAGGGTAAAATGCAAGATCTTGCAAGTTGGTACAAATCTTGACATTTTCGGAGCAAGTACCATATCATGATTTTGACGGGAGTTACAATGTTCTAGATGTTCTAGAATGTTTTTAGCATGGTATATCAAGTTTCCTTTCACTGGGCTGAGCATAATAAGAAAATCCCTAGAAATCCCCAGCCTGGGAAAGACAAAGACAATTTTTATAAGGATAGCCCACCCTTGTGTTTGAGTTGTGCCTTGAGATTGTCTGTCCTCTCCTGTGCCTGGATGGTGTTCCGCAGGGTATCCTCCTCCTGTCTCCTCATCTTCTCTATGTCTACTGTGTTGTGTGCTATTTGCTCCTTTAATTCCACAACTTTCAAGTTTCCCTTCTTCACGAAATCCTCTGCCTCACTTAAACAAAATCTAGGTCAACATGAGTTAATTAATTTGGAACTATTAGTATTTATCCTCAATCTCAAAGACATTCAGTCTGTTTGAAACCCCTCTAAAAATGAAGCCATATTCATTCTGTCAGTTAATGTTTCAGATATCTTTAGCCCCCCCCCCCCTCTCTCATTATAACAGTGCAAATAAAAATTTTAAAAATATTCCTTAATAGCTCTCTTGACTACCAAAATTTGATTAACCTGGAATTGTGGAAAAGAAATCATAATAAAACTTCTTTTAATGTCTACCAGCTGTCGTCTTCCTTACCAAAACAAGGTCAAAATAGCAATTTTACATCAGAAAACTTTATTTTCTATTTTCTGAAAAAAAATTCCAACCTCAGCTGAGTTTCTTTCTGAGCACATAATGGTCTTATCTCTCTGACTTCCTTCTCCCACTCCCCAATTTGGGTTTTGAGTTCCTCTTCCACCCTGGTGAGAACCTCTACCATCTGTTTCTTGTCAGCACATTCCTCATTTAGGATTCTGATCTTGTCTTTCAGGAACTCACGATCACTGCCTCTGGCTGCCATGTTTTAATCTATCGGTCTGTAGTTTTCTTCTCGTGGTTATCAAACTCAGAACTTGCAAGATTTTTGAATGTTTTACGAATGCGATATTTAAAAAAATCATCTCCATTGCGCGTAAAGATGACAAGGCTTGTGTTGGCGCTGATTCAATTAGATCTAGAAGTGTTTCACCATGAAACAGGGACCATGGCGGTTGCTGAATGGTCTGAGGTACTTGATTTTGATCCTAAAAAAATCATGAGACTAACTCGCCTAAAATTTGATTTAGTTCTCTTTTCAGCTAAAGGCAATATTTATGCTGATGTTCACATACTGTCTTGAAGCAATGGAAATGATTTGAATGAAAGACTGAGAATGTGATGAGTGGCAAATGTCCGAAAAGTTTTTTCTAATTTCCTTTTTTTTGGCGTTTTGTGTAAAAAAACAGGCGTTTTGTGTAAACGAATAATTCGTCATCTTTTTTTTAATTTGCTAAACTTTTCTTCACAATGAAATTAATTGCCAAATCATGGACAAAAGGGATATCAAATCATGAAATAAGAATGAATTTTGTCACTGTTATTCGCGGATGCTTGTAACCAATTTTTAGAATTTTGAGCACGTAATTAGATTAAAATTTTATTGCCAGAATTTTATTAATAATTGGTTTATTGTGCATTATCTTAGTAGTTATCAAGCAGTTTGACCTCGGTTGGCGAATGGCGATGATTTGTGACGGATATGACCTAAATTGAAGAAAATTTGAACTAAATTTGCTTACTGTCATCAGTTTCCTCTTCCGATCATCACCCTAAAATGGTCGTAACAAGAAGATTGACAAAATTGAGTAAATGTTCTCGAGAAATCCGACATTTGCTATGCAATGAGAAATTAAGTCAAAATTGATTTGTCAGTGATCAAATTATGAACATTTACAAGTCTGCGATGCTCACTAGTGCTGGTTCCGTGCATTCTAACATAAAACAAATAGCTGAATAAAATTTTACAAATTTTTGGTGAAAAAAAAATTGAAAAAAAAACGTCAGCCAAGGAACAAAAAGCAAATATTACTTATTTTTTTTTCTTTTTAACTGAAATAAAAAAGTATCTGGTCAACCAAGCAAACTAGTGAAAAAAAACTCTTATACCATTTGTGCACAACAAAAAGACAGCGTTGAAAAGTAGTTGCACAACAATTTTTGTTTTCATCATTTTTTTGATGATACTAGTAACAATCGTTGATATTTAAAAAAACAGATTTTTAGTTCTACAACTTGAAAAAAAAACAACTAACCTGTTTTCAAAATACTTGTGCACAAATTTTCAAGCATCTAACAATCTCTATCTGAATTTATCTTGAAATAGAAAACAAAATTAGCGTTTTATCCCACCTGACCATATATACATTAGTTCAAGTTGTCAGTTCCAGATAATTAAAGAGAAAAACTAATAGAGTATAATGATATAGAGTATAATGGAGTATTTATGCTCTTGATATCAATCAAAGAATACAGTTGATTAAGAAGTTAGAGACTTTGTGAAGGAATTGTAAATTAACTTAAGTTGCATTTTTGAGTTTCACGTATTTCTGGACGATCAAAATTTCAACAAAACTTACTTAGTATTAATTATTCAGTAATGAAGTCAACTAATGAAGTTTTATTTCAATTAATAAATTTTAATCGCTAGCGAAATTTAAAAAAAACGCAATTAATTTTATACATAACGATCTTAGTCAAAATTAAACTGACCGAGCTCTCAAAACTATAAAAAGGGTGATGTCTTTGCTACCGCGCAAATACTTTTTATTTAATTTTTTCTTATCCCCAGACATTTGAGAACTTTTATCGTGTAAGATCTTACAAATTTCTTACAAAATTTTCTTATCAGTTCAGTATAAGACTATGCCTCGCCTGACTAACACTTTGTAAGACAATTTATCAGGTCTTATACGATAAAAAAAATTTTTCAGTTCTGATAAGATCTTACACGATAAAAGATCACTTTTGTCAGATCTTACAAGATAAAAATTCTGCCTGACAAAAAATGTTTATCGAGTAAGATCTTATTAGAATCTTATAAGATCTTGTACGATAAACATTCGGAAAGCTATGACTAATCTTTCTGATAAGATTTTTATCAGATCTTATACGATAAAAACTCTTGAAGAATGGCATGTTGTTCATGATGAAAACAATTCAGATTTGCTTTCATGCAGTAGCCAAAAAGCCACAGCATGCAACACCTAAGTGTCAGAGCAACAAAGAGAAAAGTATCTTATACTGTCTTTTGAGACTTATAAGATATTGTGAAAGATGTTATTCGAGTGTTAGGGGTTTTCTCTGACGCAATGATTATCAAACTAGGCTGAAAAATTTTCTCCAAAGACCAAAACTATCTTGGACTGCTAAGTTTAGCCATAGTACTTAGTTAAGACTCACAATAAAACTGCCGCCAAAATATTATCAACAAACATTTTTTGTTCTATAATTGGTTATTTGACCAGTTTTTTTATAATTTAATAGGCTCTTGACTACGTTATACGGTTATATTGAAATCAATAAAACATGTCTTATCAGATTTTACACGATAAAAGTTCTGTCTTACGCGAACTTTTATCATGTAAGATCTGATAAGATACTTATCAGATCTTATAAGATAACAATTCAGGAAAATTGAATTATTATCTTATAAGATCTGATAAGTATCTTATCAGCTCTTACACGATTAAAGTTCAAGTAGGGCAGAATTTTTATCGTATAAGACCAGATCAGATCTTACACGATAAAAATTTTTGATCAGCATCTTATCAGATCTTACGCGAGAAAAATTCAAGAATCACTGGGGATCATTTGAAAAACAGTTGTCGCAGAAAACCAACCGGAAACTTCCTCGGAGTTTTCCTCGGAAACTTCTTCAATTAACAAAATTTTTTGATTGGAAATATTTAAGACCTAATTGGTATACCAAATTTCTGAAACACCATCAAATAATTAAAAACAATTCTTGAAGTTGTCCTTTTAATCCACAATTAGTAATGGGTTGAAAATTTACGCAGTCAGTTAGCTAATAGATTTAAAGTCACTTCTGTCAATTTGGCACGCTGTTGAACAGTATGCCCGAAAACAATGACAAAGCGAGTAGATAAAGCGAGTATAATATGTATATTGAAAAGGACGGAAAAAATTGCTCGGAGCTCAGCAGCCTGCATTTTCGATGTACCACAGATAGTCGGAATTAGCATATTTCGCAAAAGTTGCAACACAATCATGCAAGTTTTGAATTTGATTATCACTTGATCGAATCAGTTCAGATTGTTCAAAAATGATCAATTTACTCAATTTGATTGTCAATGTGTAATACTGTCTATAACGAACTATAGGACTCCAATTATTCTCGGTACAAAAATGGCTATAAAAATAATTTATTTTACTTTGCTTGAGTAAAAATAATAACGTTTTCCAAATTGCGCTAATCTAATAAAGTAGTTTTTGGCAATATATGATAAAATAACCAACTTTGAACTTCAAATGAATCCCAAATAAAATGCACCAAACTTGTGCGCACTGCAATTAGAAAAATTCAACTACTGTGAGTAACAGTCTTCGTGAAATGTTCAAAATTTGGGACAAGAATACGGTTATCGAAATTGTTCTTAGGAAAGAAAAGCCCGCTTTGTAAACTTTAGCACAAACAAACTAAACCCAGAAAGCGTTTTGCGATTTACGGCTGAGAATTGCGTTATGCAATTTCGTAGCTAAAGATATTGGGAATAACGTTGGGGTAATTTTGGAAAATTTGCAGTATTCTTACATAGTGGGTTTTATCAGTCCATAATTCCCTATGCATGAAACAATCGAGAAAACTTATAACGATTGGATAAAATGAAAACGTCTGAAACCTTTCTTTAGTTTCAACGTATACAGCTTGAAGCGTTTCGAGAAAACTACATAAAAGTAAAACTCTTTCAGGAACGAAGCTGGCAGAAAACTGGAGTCGATGCCTTTGGGGCAGTATTTGCCCATTTAAAATTACTATGAGCTTCCAATAATTTCTGTAGTTTTATCTAAGAGTCATATGAGTTTTATATTGAATACTGTTTACGACCACTCAATATATACTGAGAAACTGCTGGTAGGAAATATTTGGTAGTTTCAGCCAGTTTTATTCAAGATTGACATACGTTTTATACCACATGGAATTCCTAAATAAAGCTGCTCAAGTATATTGAAGTTGCTGACTCTATGAATAAAGCAAGGAAAAGGGATCTATTCCAGGAATAGTTTTGATTTGGAACCGAACGTGTTAAATTGATAAAAGTCAACGAACCGAATTATTCAAACCAAAAGCATGCTATTATATGTTTCATGTCTGACCTATTTCGCCAAAAATTGATAAAAAGAAAGATCGCGTGTTTCTGCATTTTTTATTTCACACCTTATTAGACATCACATCTAAATTTTGGCATCAAATCATGAGGAAATTTTAGTCACGTATGCATTCCGCAATTTTTGACAATTTTGACCATGCCTGCAAAGAGAAGAAAAAAAACAGAATTGATGTTTTAAACAAGATGTAAAGTAAAGATTAAAAAGGGAAAAGAATAACACCTGTTTCATCAATCAACCCGCAATTGAGTTGCCAATGGTGACGTAATTTCTGCTCTTACTTCTAGTTGCAAAGAATGAATAAAAATTACAAAAGAATATAACACTTAAAAGAGTTTTTAAATTGCTTAGTTTATTTCAAGATGCGAGAGTAATGTTGGTTACTCTCACTCTAGAGTTGGTTAAAGCTCATGCTAAAAAACCATTGAGGTCATTTTTCAGTTGAATCTTTTTTCAAACTATCTTTTGTACAATTAAAAAATTGCAGTTAGACAAAAAACAGGACAAACAAATAATAGAAATAGCCAAACAATTGACATTATAACTTGAAACTGTAGGAGTAAAACTAAGCAGGCGAACGAATAAGGCAATGATTTGCCATAGGTACTAAATTTTGGATCACCAAAAGTTTTTAAAAACGAAACAATATAATTCTTGGCATCAAGTTTTGTTTCAATCATCATTAGTTATCACTGAGTTGATAAAGCAATACTTCAAAAATAAGAAATTTCGAACAAAATAAAATTACTGTAGACTCTGCTATCAGTTAATGTCGGAAATAATATTTTTATTAATTCCACAACCATTTTAATATTGCTTCCGGTTTTTTCAAAAAAATGATATATATTAATAAAGGATGCTGAGTCACGTTTAAAGTGACTTCAAAAAATTATCCAGTAAGGACAAAAAGTAAAAATAAAAAGTAAAAGTAAAAAGTAAAGAAAAAAAGTAAAGACGAAAAGCGAATAGAATGACACCTGTCTTATCAAGCAACCCGCAAATGAGTTGCCAGTAGTGACGTAATGTTTACTCTTACTTCCAGTTGCAAATAATGAATTAAAAAGTTCAAAAGAAATACAAAACTTCAAAAAAATTTTATTATGCTTAGTTTATTTCAAGATGCGAGAGTAGTTTTTGTTATCCTCACTCTAAAATTGGTCAAAGCTCATGCTAAAAAATCATTGAGTTTAATTTTTCAGATAAAACTCTTTTCAAGCTAGCATTTGTACAATAAAAATTTGCAGGGAGACAACAAATATTGTAAACAGAACAGAAAAATTTTAGAAATAGCCAAACAAATAACATTACTGCTTGAAACTGGCAGGTGTATAACCGAGTGGGCGAACGATTCACGTAATGATTCTTCGTAGATACTAATGTTTTGATCATCAAAAGTTTGAAAAAAAAGAAACAAATAAATCTTTGCACTAAGTTTTTTTTCCATTCATCATTATTTATCATTGAGTTGATAAAGCAATACTCCAAAAAACGAGAAATTTTACACAAAAATAAAATTACTGTAGACTCCGCTATCAGTTAATGCCGGAAATAGTACGTTTAATAATTTCACAACTGTTTGTATATTGGTTCCAATTTTTTTAAAAAAATGATATATATTAATAAAGGAAGCTGAGTCATGTTTTAAGTGACTTCAAAAAATTATCCAGTGAGGACAAAAAGTAAAAATAAAAAGTAAAGATAAAAAGTAAAGACGAAAAGCGAATAGAATGACACCTGTTTCGTCAACCAACCCGCAAATGAGTTTTCAGTGGTGACGTAATGTATACTCTTACTTCCAATTGCAAATATTGAATTAAAAAAGTACAAAAGAAATACAAAACTTCAAAAAACTTTCAATTTTTATGCTTAGTTTATTTCAAGATGGGAGAGTAGTTTTTGTTATCCTCACTCTAAAATTGGTCAAAGCTCATGCTAAAAAATCATTGAGTTTAATTTTTCAGATAAAACTTTTTTCTAGCTAACTTTTGTACAACTAAAAATTTGCAGAGAGACAACAAAAATTGTAAACAGAACAGAAAAGTTTTAGAAATAGCCAAACAAATAACAGTATAGCTTGAAACTGGCAGGTGTATAACTGAGTGGGCGAACGAATCACCTAATGATTCTCCGTAGATATTAATGTTTTGATCACATCAAAAGTTTGGAAAAAAATATAATTCTTTGCACCAAGTTTTTTTTTCTATTCATCTTTATTTATCATTGAGTTGATAAAGCAATACTCCAAAAAACGAGAAATTTCGCACAAAAATAAATTTACTGTAGACTCCGCTATCAGTTAATGCCATAAATATTACTTTTTAATAATTTCACAACTATTTGTACATTGGTTCCGATTTTTCAAAAAAATGATTGTTAATAATAAATCAGGTGGAGTCATGTTTTAACTATCTATGCTAAAAAGAACCCGAAAGAGTTATTTTTGTTTTAAATTTTCTGAGAGAAGCGCAAAAAAGAAGGGAAAAAGTTTTAATTATAAAAATAATAGTTGGCATAAGGTGTTTGCGCAAATATTCTTCAAGTTACTAACAAAAATCTATAAAACTTAATTACAGTATTATAATAACAATGCGCGAAAAAAGATTTAATAAACGTATCATAACAAAATAAGAATTATTGAGCATTTCTTCCCGAATTTCTGCCGAAATTGGACATCATTGCAATGGCATGTTTACTTAATATTGAAATTGATAAATAATAATCTTGTAGCCAAATTTTCAAAAAATTATGTACAATTGCAATAAAAAACATCAATAAAATTGTTGAAAATGGCTATCTTGTGTTCTGTAATTCTCTTCAGATGCACTAATGCTATAATGAACTTATGTTTTGATCAATAAAGGCAATAAAAATGTTACAGGATTATCAATATGTCATTAATTAGTTTTTGTCTCAAACAATTTTTTTAAAATTGTTTTTGGTACTACATTCGGAGCAAAAATATTTTAGCAAAACAAAGTGAAAATTTTTTAGTCACTGGCAAACGATTTGGCCTTTTTCCAGTTATAATTTACCCGTCTGATAATTGCGTTAAACAATTAGTACATTACTACTAAAAACTTCCAACGGAGATATTGTTTTCATTCTAAAGTTTTCTCTTCTTTTCCCTTGTATTTTTTCAACAAAAAAATTGAAGTTAAATTTTCGTCTTTTAATGATAATGTATTTTCGAATTTATTAATTTACTATAGTCTAGTCTTAGTGCTGATCTAACTTAAAACTTGTAAAAAATATTGAAAATTGAATGAAAAGTTGCAACATTAATGCTAGATTTTTGGGAAATCTCAATTTTGGCAAAAGTATAATCAGGGGTTCTATTTTTCCAGAGAATGCCTTTCGATCAGAACAAGGCTTAATGGACATGTTTTTTCAAGAGCAGAATTGGCTCCCAATTATTTTTGGGTAGAGTCCTTATAAATGTGAAATCTTAGAATAATCTTGCCAGCTTCATGCAACATTTTGAAATCACGTTTATATATTCGGCAAACAATTGAAATGTTCCCAACCATCCAAATCGTCACATTGGACTTCCATTTTACGATGTAAACAATTGTTGTAAACGAGGGGTACAAGTTTTTTTTCTTATTTTTTTGTCTTCTTTATTGGAAACTAACGATTGGAATAGGTTTCAACATTTTTTTTTATATTTGTTAGTACTCCACCAATTGAGAAGTTCACTTTCACTTTGTCTTGCTATAAAGGCAATTTTGATCATTAAATTTATCTAGTTATCCTGGAAGCTGTGTTAAATAGTTAACTTTAATGCATAAAGCAATTTTAGAAACAAAAACTATAGCGTGGCTAGCGCTTTTTGCACTACAGTGTTATCATAGCATTCGCTCGTTTTTGTATGCTCACTCTCTTGATCTTTTTCGCTTGCTTGTACTTGTTTGCTGGCTCGTGGTTTCTCAACTGAAACCTCATTGCCTACAAGGACGTTCTTCAAGCCCAATCTCCCATCTGTCCCAATTCTGTTAATAATAGTCCTGGCGGCCGAGGTGCTCTCTTTGACCTTAATGGCGACTAGAATTCTTTCATAGGTGCGCCGCTGTTTTAGCTCAGGAAAAGGGCCGCTCTCTCTAATTGTCAAGGAAACTATAAAGGCCCATGCAAAAGCCAAAGCAAAGTTTCAATCATCTTGTCTCTCTCTCTCTCTCTCTCCTCTCTCTCTCTCTCTCTTTCTCTCTTTCTCTCTCTCTCTCTCTATCTCTCTCTCTCTCTCTCTCTCTCTCTCTCTCGCTCACTCTCTCTCTCTTTCTCTCTCTCTCTCTCTCTCACTTTTTCGCCCCTCTCTCTGGCCCCTCTTTCCTTCTCTCCTCTCTCTCTCTCATTCGTCCCCTCTCTCGCCTCTCTCTTTCGCTCTCTTCTCTCTCTCTCTCTCTCTCTCTCTCTCTCTCTCTCTCTTCTCTCTCTCGTGATACTCTTTCTCGATCTTGTGGAACCAAAAGTTTACAAGATTCTGGCAAACGAATGAAAAAGCTCAGAAGAATCATGGAAACATGTTGGTACACGTATGCATGATCGCAAATTTTGTTCATTCAGCGATCACTTGTGAGGCTAGCTAAGCTCTAAAGAAAAAATACGCAAACTTTAAATTTGATTTGAATTTTGATTTCGATTTTAAAAAGCTCATAATTTGAAAGAAAACTCAGATTTTAAAAAATCAATTTATTCACTGTTTTAATTTGTATTAAACTGTAAAATCTAATTGTGGAAGATGATAGTTCCTGATTTCTAATTATTAAATCAAATTCTTTTTGCAAATAGCACAGGGATAAAAAATAAAATCTGCCAACAAATTAATAATGGCTTAATTACAGCTATCTCAATATATACAATTTGCGGGATTATAGAGTCAAACCCTAATATGATAAATTATAACCCTATGACGTAACAATCGTCCAAAAGGTGAGATAAGCTGAAAAAGACTCGCGTAAACTTAACAAGAATTAATGTTTATTTGTAAGTGTAAAAGGTAGATTCGAATTTTTTCCGTTAGTGCCCGCCATCGCTAATTGGTTATGCTCCCTGGTCACAGAGCTGTGAATGGGGGGTTTCAAATAATATGCACCCTTTAAGTGGGCGGGGGCGACAGGGGGCACGAAGGGGTAAGAAACCGTAGATCTTTATAATTATCTGTATCAGTTTTTAGTCAATAATTCTTATTATTTACTAGACACACAACATGTACTCCATTGTCTGTAGTAGCAATCGCCTTGTCTCTTTCGGGGTTTGACCTTTGACCTCTCTGGCCGCATCTAGGGCGCCCAGTAGTCGCAGAACTATGTTCAGCAGCCCGTTGAAGTCTATCTCTCCCTTTTTGGAGTTGGATTTGGAAGAGGGGTCAAAGTGGGGGTTCATAAACCGACTGAAAAACCAAAAACTGTACAAATTAAGAAAATTTTGAAACGTAAAAAACTGAAATTCGCGAGAGAAAATTTATGAAACTAGGCCAGGTTCAAAAAGAGGGATGGACGTATTCAAAAATATCTGGTCTTGATCTATTCTGTTCACCTTAACCTCGAAACAACTTTCAGACTATCTGTCAATTGACAGAACAAAGTACAAAACTTTGGTCTGTCCAACCCCCCCCCCCCCCCTGTCGTGGTCATAGAATGTACAGCCAACCAATTGCCGTAAATATTCATAATAAGGGGGCGGGACTATAATTTCCTGGGTGCGGTGCTCTGATCGGGACAGACCTCAAAACTTTGCAAGCAACTGGAAATTATTTCAGATACCTGGCTGCTTTTCCAACGAGTGTCTTTGGCATGTATATCTGGAGTCCAACCAGGAACTGTTGCAGATAGAGGGCATCAATGGAGTAGGGAGGGCGACCTGGTTTCTCACTCTGTTGACTCACCCACGCCAGAAACGCTTTCTAGACAAGGACATCAAGATTTTGCGAATAAAAGTTCATGATTTGATTGGTTTTTGTCATCATTGCTTGTATTTGATTCAAGATATAAAAATTTCCGGATTGGCAGAATTGGTCTTAAAATCGATTAACAAAAACTATTGGGTTCAAACTCTAATAATTTGTTTTCTTTGTTAGTTTTTACAAAAAAGATTATGCAGTAAAGAAAAAATTGAACGGCAGAACTGATTGATTCTTACCCTGACGAATAGAATGAGTTTTAGGAATGAAGCAGCGTCTTCTGTTGATATCTCAGGTGGGCCCTTGTTGTCAGTGACGAGAGCTATGTAGCTTCTGCAGCTCTCCAGTGAAATACTCTCTTCTTCTGAAACACAACAGAGAATATGATCGAGAAAAAAATTGATTATAAGATAAATTTGCACATAAAAAACTCAGAACCAAAATTGAACCTGAGCAGCTCCAGAATCCTGCTATGATAGTTCTTATCCGGAGACGCCGGACATTATTGCTTTCAAAATCAAATCATCGACAGACTTTAGCTTAGCAAAAAAACAAACGATTGATTCTGCAAAATTAACACTTATTATTATTAAAGAAAAACATTAATTGTATGCAGATTTTATAGAAAGAGATTGCTCGTTAATGATAAACAAGAACCCCAGGAACCCTTGCATCTTTGAAAGTCAGAGCAGAGTCTACCCTAACAAAACCTGAAAATACAGTGCGTGGACACGTGAAACCTTTAAAGTTTTATCTCGATATTTCACTAGTTACTCATGTACTCGATCGTGTAATTTCAATCAATGCGTGTACGTGACCCCCACCCCAACAATTTGAGTCTTTTCATAGAGTAATTCTCGACCAGCGTTACGACGCATATTGGAAAAGTTAAAGAAATATGCAAACATAAGGCAACATCCATCTGAGAACTTTTCAGAGGCCAAAAGTGTCATAATATCAGCAAAAAAGTGATCTTTGCCAGACTATCTTGGATTCAAAGTTCAAGTGAAAACCAAATTGCTGCACAGTTGGCTTGATGACCCAATGTTAATTTTCTACACAAATTGTCGAACTAGAAGTCTGATTTGAGCTCAAAATGCAAACTACCTCTCAGGAAGTCCTCAGACACCAAAACTGTCAACACGTCAACCATATTCTGAGCATAGACTTTGTCCGAGTCATTATTGTGAGTGACATTGCTGATCCTTCTGAGACACTCGTTCATGATTGTGATGTCCTTGTCACTCGCAAAGTCCCCAATGTCTATCTGGTCTATTCTCAGCTTCTTCTTGGGTCTGTAGTCCAGGGCTTCGATCTCTATGGGGTGTTCTGTGAAGGCACGCAGGACAAAAGACCTAGAAAATTGTGTTTCAAATTAATCAAGTATCGCGATTAATCGTGATTAACCCAGAAAATCATCAAATTGGTTGAACGAAAGTTCACATGGCCACAATAATAAAAGACCAAAGAAATCAATCCGTTGATGAGAACCCGTCTGAAGAAGATTAACTCCGACAACCTGCCATTTGTTTGCGAATGAACGGGATCCTAATCAGAACAGATTATATGAATTTTGCAGAAAAATTTAAAAAAGTTAAGACGAAAGAAGTTTTATTCGGCTCTTTATAAGAAACTGACAGCTAGGCCGTACTCTGAAAGCAAATAAATCAAACTGCATGAAATTTCTAAAACTTTGAATTATATCTCTTATTATAGAGATGAGGTTTTAAAGAAAATGGGCACTCTAAAAACGAAAAAAGATCGCTAATTAGTTTTGAAAAACTTGCGAAGTATTTTTTTAATGCAAGAAACAGACAAAAATGTTTCTATTTCTCCACAGAGCCGGTACTGAATTGCAAAAGCCAACGAATTTGAAAACTTCAAAAGCTAATTACAAATTATCTGAGTTTTATTGGAGTTTTAATGCATTAAATCTTATGTAATTGTAATCAACAATTACGCAAGATCAAGTTGTGCTAATATTACATACAGAAGAACGGTTTTCTTGTACGCAATTAGGCGTCTATTAGAAAAATAGTATTTGCATGTCTCAATTTCATTAAGGTTGCACTTTGGGTAACAATTTTGGGTTGGAAAATTCATCAGATTCTAGTGAGTCAACGCGGACCTAACGCCAAGTCAATTTCAGTACTGAATAGTCTAAATCCAAGTCTTATTTTATTACTGATTCAGAACCATGATCATGTCACTTTTTACACTTGGCAGTCTAAATCCAAGTCTGGGCTGACTCCGACAATCTGCCATTTGTTTGCGAATGAATGGATTCTAATCAGAACTGATTATGTGAATTTTGCCCTTGCAGAAAAATTTTAAAAAGTTAAGACGAAAAAAATTTCAATTCGGCTCTTTATAAGAAACTGACAGCTAGGTCGTACTCTCCAAGCTAATAAATAAAACTGCATGAAATTTCTAAAAGTTTGGATTATAGCTCCTTAAAGAGATAAGTTTTTAAAGAAAATGGGTACTCTAAAAACAAAAAAGATCAGTTATTAGTTTTCGAAAACTTGCGAAATATTTTATTAATGCAAGAAATGAAAACAGACAAAAATGTTTCTATTTCTCCGCAGAGCTGGTACTGAATTGCAAGAGCCAACGAATTTGAAAACTTCAAAAGCTAATTATAAATTTTCTGAAAGTTTTATTGGAGTTTTATTGCATTTAATCTTATGTAATTGTAATCAACAATTACGCAAGATCAAGTTGTGCTAATATTACATACAGAAGAACGGTTTTCTTGTACGCAATTAGGCGTCTATTAGAAAAATAATATTTGCATGTCTCAATTTCATTAATGTTGCACATTGGGTAACAATTTTGCGTTGGAAAATTCATCAGATTCTAGTGAGTCAATCCGGACCTAACGCCAAGTCAATTTCAGTACTGGACAAGTCTAAATCCAAGTCTTATTTCATTACTGATTCATAACCATGATCATTTCACTTTTTACACTTAGCAGTCTAAAACCAAGTCTGGGCTGAGCCTTGGCAAGTCTAATCCATGTCTGATATTAGACTTGGCAAGTCTAAATCCAAGTCTGATTTTAGGCTTGGCAATTCTAATCCAAGTCTAATTTTAGACTTGGCAAGTCTAATTCAAGTCTGATTTTAGACTTGGCAAGTCTAAATCCAAGTCTGATTTTATACTTGACAATTGGAAAAACGTCAAAATAGCCAAAAAAACGTTAAAAATAGCCGGGGAAACGTCAGAAATAGCTGAAAAACGTCAAAAATAGCCGGATAAACGACAAAAATTGCCGGAAAAAAAACGTCAAGAACAGACCAATCGGAACCAGAACTGGCTCATTAGAACCCCCTTGGAATAAGCTCTACAACCATGTATATGACTTTTTATTTTAATAAGTGGTTCGCGAGAGACCGGCCAACGAGCAGAGGGTAAATCGACCCCCGTCGATCCGAGTTAGCTAATGCTCGTTCTATAATAACTCGACATATCACCATTACCCATTAAAAAGAGCACACTATAACTAACAGAGGGCAGCATTGGCTCCTGAACAAGCTGATATTGGGGCAAAACAAAGTTCAATTGGCCAGTACTTTGGCTGTTTTGGCTGCAACGGCCTTCCTCTGGGTCGACTTCTCCTCTCAAATTTTTAACATTTTTCAGTGCTGTATCATAATTGGATTGAACGAGAGGGCCTCGGTTGAACATGGGCACCCTCACGTTGTGTCCTCTTTTAACGATTTTGCTTTTGCCCCGAGTTATGTTGTTCGACATTTGCCAAAATCTGAAAAATCAAGAATTGTCGATTTTCGGCTAATATTCGACTCGAAATGGCTGAAAAACGGCTGAAAACGGCCCATAACTGCCTGAAAACTCATTAATACAGCCTACTCTGACCTTTCGGGGTGCTCATTGATCGTACTGAATGGGTTTCGGGTGGTTTCAAAGCACCCCGGGAGAGTGGCTAAAAATTAACTCGGAAAACGTGGCACGTGACGAAATTTTTCGGAATTCGAAAAATTCACTCGAAATTTTTTGAAAAGTTGGTTTTGACTTGGGAATCAAATTCCAAGTGTTATCCAAGTCTTGTTTAAGACTTGCCAGACTAGTAAGACATGTATTTAGACTTGCCCAGTACTGGGAAACTAAATAAGACTTGGATTTAGATTTGCCTAGTACTGATATAGACTTGGAGTTCGGTCCGGGAAGAAAGATTGAAATTCGAAATTAGAAATTTGTCCAGCAGTGTGGCTGGAAAAGTTGAATAAGTGGAATAACGAAAAATTAAATATTGATTCCTATTTTGTGCTGTAATGATAAAAGCTTATTATTAATTGTCTCGAAGGTACCTTATTGACTAGCATCAACTGCCAGTTATAACTCAAGTAGTATGGTGTGACGTGACTGAAATAAAATAACAAACTAATAAATTGATGTTATAGCTATCTGTTCCGACCCAATTTGGGTGGGGGGATTATATACTCAATTGAGTTTTTTGCTCAGTCAATTTTTGCCGATCGATATATTTATCGCACAGGATTTTGTGCGGTATCATTAGAAAGCTTGTCAAGCGTGGAAATTCAAATTCAAATGATTTTTTTTATTTTCAGTTTTTCCAAGGAGTTACGGAGGTTTAATTATTTGGGAGCATTAGCCTAACTTCAAATGTTTTGTTCAGATCTTTCGTAATGTTTGTTTAATTGTTGATGAATTAGTGCTAAAATATAATAAAATTGTTAACGAAGTGTTCATTGGTAATACATTTTTAAAAAAAGAAGTGCGTGAATTGAATTCTTTGAACCTACAGTTTTTGCTAAACTTTCAGCTAAATTTCAACAATTAAAGAGAGTCATATTGATTTTACTTTTAAAGATATGAGAGAAATGGAACGTTGTTTGAACTAAATCATAAGGCAAAGTTATCAGCTAAGTTTTTGAAACTTCAGCATTCCTATGTATTTTTAAAAAAACTTTGAATCAATTATGCATATTTGGCCAAATTTGTCCTGTTTGATTGGTGGTAGATGCATTAAACCAGCTGACACAACCCTGAGATAAATTCCTGAGATATGTACTCAGATACTGGCTAATTGTACCTCCGGTTCCTAAGAAAATTTTCTCAAAAACACTTTGCGGTCTTTCGATTATTTAAACCAATATTGAAAAAAACGCAAAAATAATTTTTGATAAATTACAATTCTCGTTAGCAGAAAAACATATTACGCAATCATTTAGAGCAAATGCGTTTTCAGCAGCCACGCAGAGCGATAGCAAGGCCAGTTGTGGTCTCATCGTTGAGTTTTCCACAGCAAAAAGAATCAAATTAATTTTGTGGTCTGTGTTTTTGAAATATTTTTCAGCATTTTTTTCATCCCAAATACAAAAAAGACTTTTTTCAATTAATGCTTCAATTAATAAGAGATCCTTTTTGTTCCATTAATGTCCAATCAAACAATTTTTTGTTTTCAGAGATTTACTAGATTCTTGTTTTCTTTTCGTATTCCTACGACTTACTCTCATTAATAAGATGTCTAAATCGGTATCTGGGGTGCTACTAAAGAAACTGTCCATTGCTTTCAGTTAATACATAATGCTACTTTAGTAATATAACTGAACAAGTATCCAAACTTCATGCCTTTTTGGTTTAAGGAGTTTATGGCCAAATTAGCTATTTGGATAACTTTTGCTAATTTTTTGGGTTTCAAAGGAGAAGCAGATGATCAAGAGAGTTTTGGTCCAATTGTGGATTTTCATAGATTAAAAACTATTCAGATTGTGATGAGTGCTGTTACTTTTTTAAAAAAAAAACTTCTACCTTTTTTGATTTAAGGTTAGTTACAGACAATAGAGACTTCAAAATCAAACCTGAATTATTGGAGGCTCTAATTTAGTGATAAAATGAGGTCAATAAACACACAAAACCCTAAAACGCAGACGTTGTTTTAGCTTCAACACCGTTTCAATACTTTTGGTTGCGAAAGTTTGATTTCTGTCTGTATTCAGTGTTAATATGTGGTGTTCTGATTTAGTCTCACTAAAGACATGTACACTTTGTTTTGATAGGTCGTTCCAATTTAAAGCATTTACCGATTATTGGTTGAAAACTAATGGTTGCAATGTCTCATTGATTTATAAAATTTGTTTTCAAAGAATGGTTTTTTGAGATATGCCATTGCAACCTTTTATCGTTGTCCCATTAAAAATATAGATTGCAATCTTTTTCAAGTTATTTAGAATGAATTTCTATTTGCTTTTTTAATGATTAATCAATGGTTTTTTTCGGCGATGAAACTACCTGCTTTCATAATTTTAATTTTAATTTGACCATTTTTAAATTTTTGATGTTTTCTTTTGCTGTCTTGTCCAATCATCATAATAACTGCATAATGATAAAAAAGTGCACATCACATTAAGGTTGTCAACATAAGGCACAATTGATTATTTTCTAAATTTTCAGTGAATATTTTTGATATTATAGGCTTCGAAACCGTTTCCTCGCAAAAATGAAATGACCATTCGAGTTTCGTTTGTAATTGCTCTTTTTGTAGTTGTATGAAATTTTGGACAATGACAGGCCTCAATGGTTTTGTATGAAAGTAAAAATAAAGCCATTGACTGAATTAACATGATAGCTAATTGCTTTTAAGTCTTTGATTTTAATTTTTTTTGAAAGTATAAACGTATTTTCTTATTTTGCTATATTTGTTTTCATTCTACTTGTTAGTTGTTCTCGTTAAAAAAGACAGATCACATATCTTTTCTGGTGAAGACAAAATCGTTTAGTTCAGGTGCTTCTTTATCTAATGCTATTCTGATTTTTTCATTAATTTTTTCAGAAAATAAATAATGCTTGTTGTTTATATTTAATTTTGCTGTCTGTCTTCTATCTTATGGTCCATTCTGGCAGTTATTATCGGTCCTCTAATGAGTTTTTGTTCCTTTTTTATATTAATCAGAGCTAAATATTTTGAACGGATAAACCCTTATTTCTGAACAATTTCAAATTCAAAAAAAATCACTATCCCTTTCGCCTTCGGTGGACAACAAAGTCAAAAACGTAGTTGAGCGGGGTAGAAACATTTTGTGCAACTCGGGTTCAAGAAAAAATCGGAAGAATATGTAAGATAAGCTGTGAAAAATTGAATTTTTTCACTGCAAATTTAGGGCAAACTTTTGCAGTGAAATGCGATGAAATCATTTAATTTCACCGCTAGAGTAAGAAGTGATCTTACAAAAAATCACCACATTTCACCTCTTACAACAAATTACCGTCCTTACACGAAATCAAACCTCCCCTCCTGCATCTCAGTCACATCTTCGTCTACTGTGCCAACTCTAACTAAATTCTATCAAACTTGTTTTGAATTTAAATCCAATTCGGTCTACTTTCGGTAAAACAAGCGCGTTGAAGTCTTGTGAGATTAGCGGTGAAATTACAAACTGTAGCGGTCAAATATGGTGATTTTTTGCATGTTCACTGCTTACTCTAGTCGTAAAATTACATAAATTCACAGCTTCAAAAAAGTTTCACAAAGATGCATGATTAATCGGAAGTAATATTTTCGAGCGTCTTTTGTTAAATTTATCTTGACTTCGTTGGACAAAAAAAACAATTCGGAGCGTTTTCTAAGCGGCGAAGTCATGTGTTTTCACCATTAAGTTAAGCGTTGATTTCAAGCAATTTCACTGCATTCACTGCTGATCTCACACATTTTAACACTTTTTTCAAAGGGGTGAATTTTTGTAAATTCACCGCTAATTTAAGCTGTGAACTTTTGTAATTTAACCGCATTCACCGCTTACCGCATTCACCGCAGACACTTTTTTCCAAGTTATGAATTTATGTAATTTCATTGCTAAATTCAGCGGTGAAATTATATAATTTCAGGGCTACCAAGAGATAAAATTTTTTTCAATGCTTTCAACGCCTGATTTATGTACTTTCACTGCATTCACCGATTATTTTACTAAATTTTACACATTCACCAATTATCTTACATAATTTCCCGTTGAATGGCGACGACACCTCGACCCAGGAAACACACATTACCAATTCTCTTTGTTTTAGTTTAAAAAGATTTAAGAATTTCATGTTATTATTCACTTTTTGCTCGAGTTACTCAAATCAAGCTAAACACTTGGTTTGTGGGCCAAAATGGAATTCATTTCGTGTTTTGTGTAACAAGAAATGTTTTTGTAATTAAAAAGGTTTCTGCACAAATTCTAACCGAAATAAGGTGTTGAAATTTTTCAAAATTGATCAATTCGAAGTCAGTGTTATTATTCGGTATAGAAAATAACGGCTTCAGATATGGAAACGATTGCGTGTTCGTAAACGAGATTGTGTTTCAATGTTGATAACTTTTCCATTTTTATAATTTTTTTGCGCAATTTTCAGTCGCGCAGCAGATGTGCGAAATCAACACTATACTTTCGCTTCCGATGTCGACATTGGTTATTTTAGTTATTTAACTTGGTAGCAGCTCTCATTTTTCAAACAATTGACGAAACAATTTGTTCACAAGTGCAGATTACCAATAATACAATTGAAGCTACGATGGACTCGATTTCGTTGAACATTCTTAATTCTGGTCAAAGAAGGTGGTCAGAAGGCGATAGCGGTTATCCGAGCGGAAACGGGTTCATCAGATCTGGGTCATCGAGAATTCTTAATGGTAGGACGAAATAAAACTTTGTTTCGTTGCGATACCATTAATTACTTATGGCTACAATGTACAATGAAGTAAGAGATACTTCGCTTCGGGAAAAATTAACAGAATTCACTTCAGGGAGAACAGGAGATATTAACTAGAATTTTCAAAAAATCATTTGAGCTTTAAAGTCTTGTTTTTTTCTTCCTGAAGCGTATTTTGTTAATTTTTCACGAAGCGAAGTATCTTTATTTCAATGTATATTGTAGCCGTAGGTAATTAATGGTATCATAGCACATTTTGATTTTAAATTATCGAGATTCCATTGTGTTTCACCTAGCTCTACATCAGTTCTGATCCTCTGATTACAGCGCAAAAACATTGACCTCTGAATAATAGAAAAATCTCTAATAGTGAAATCTGCTAAGGAATACCATTGCTGTAGCTAAGTTCTTCGTTGAATAAGGTAAGATACAAAAATTGAAATTCGTTTTGGTAAAAATATAAACAGATAAAAATTGAAAGCCTGATAATTTTCTTACATCGAAAGCTTTCGTCTAAAAGTTAAAATGAAATCAAATTGCAAGCAAACATTTTTGAAAACTCCAGTTTTCTCGAAAGCAAGGAGAACGGAGAACAAGAAAACAAACTTTTTATATTTACCACCAACTTAAGTTAGTTAAATTGACTGTGAACCACTCATTGTAATTACAAATAAAAATAGACAACTAATATTTACACTGATTTTAAATGATTAAAAGATATTTTATAATAAATTTTCTTTTCAGCAGGCGACAACTTGAGCATTGCTTTGATTCCAGGAGATGATCTTCAAAATGAGGCAATTCAGGTGGAACAATATCCTTTGACAGTCACTCAAATGCCCAACCACCCCGATTCTGGCTAGTACAACAATCAATCAGAAAAGTTTTAGAAACTCATATAGCTCCCTAGCTAGATCACGGACGTGCAAACAAAATTACATAAAAACTCAATAAATGAGGCATGCCTAAGAGCAATCAAAACTCATGTTTTCCTTAGAAAAGTAAATGAAACCATAATTTATTTTGAAGCTTTGATACATTACCATTTTTATGCCTCAAAAAATTTTGAAAGAAGAAATATCAATTAACAAAAAGCTTTCAAACAGTAATACTTAGGGCAGTTCCGTCTTGTTTGAATATTTTTTCCTTATAACATTTTTGTTCTTATTTTGATATAATCTTGGCAAATAACCGTATATTAAACTAACGAGTTATTTGAGCTCATACTCAAATAGAAAATCAAACTCGTTTACTCCCAAAGGAAACTTGAAAAACAAACGTCCGCAATTGTGTTCTTATCGGCGAATGTTGGAGCCCTTGTATCAAAGCATGAAATAAGTAATTTGGTAACTGGTGATATGTATTTGCAGTTCTTTATATCTTTTTTCAACTTTAAAACAAAGCTTATAATTGAGCACACTGGAAAAGAGACCTCAAAGTTTTTCAATTCACAGCAGTATTCATTTCAATCGCAAGACTTTCTACCAAACTATACGAAGAGATTCATTTTACCAAAATGTAAATATCATCATTTGCAAAGATTGTAGTGCTGTGAACATTGTTCTTAAAAGTTCTTCGGCTCATGAAAAACTCGCCCCCCTCCCATTTTTGCTGCTGAGCGGCTTATCCCATATTGCGTATGCCTCAACCTATAAGGTCTGATAAACAAAATTCCATTAAAAATTAACTGAGAGCTAACATTCATTTTCTCAGGAGTGAAATAAATTGCAACATTTTGGGAACAACCGAAGTTTGACGAACTCGTCTTTACCAGGTAAGTCTAGTCACTGCGGCATTATTACCTTACATAGAAAAAATTCGAAGGGTCAAAATAACTTGAAAAAGCTTGAAAAAAATTGTCTGGCTATGGAAATTGTTCTGAACATCAATTCAGAGATACACTTTAAGTATAAGCTCACCCAATGAGGACTGTAACAATTGAGCTGGTGTCTGAGATTTACTACAGAACAAAAAATCTATAATTTGTTTTTGTGGCTGATATCAGACTTAGTTTTAATTTGTACAAATTTAGCATTTGTAATTAATCGTTTACATATCGATCTAGAGAGCTTGTTCAGAACAAGTATTGAGTTATCAGTGTTTTGTTTCAGTTAAAATAGTTGCGGGCAGACGCATCTCGTTTTTGTAGCAGTTGGGACAAAATCAAACATCAACTGTAATCACGTCATGACCTCTTGATCTGTTGCCAATTGATGAGCAACATCAATTAAAATTAAGTAGAGTTTGAATGAAACATTACAATGAGCAAAATTTCTGATTTATTGGGGTTAGTTAAAAAGTATGCCAACTTTATCCATTTTGGTCCAATTTCAATACCACCCAATTTCAATACCACCAGCCGATTTTCACAGCTCTACTTATAATATGTTGCACACTTGTTGAGTTATTGTTCCAACATTTCTTAACTGAGGGGGAAATTTATGCGACGTTTTTTGCCACACAAGACCAAAAAATTGCTTACAAGTGCGAAATGTAATATCATAGGAAATCTTTGGAAACAAAGTTCTACAACACCTAACTTTCATTTTTTTCTACAAACTTACATTTTCCGCATTACCAAAACTTTTTGCAACCATTTCGATGATACTACTTCAGGGGTTTTTTAGTGACCAGAATTTAACAATATTTTTTTGAAGACAAAATTTGTGAAAATTTTTTGATACCTATACATAATACAAACAATCGGGCGGATGAAATATAAGGGTATTTGAGAAAAAAGTAGAAAACTAATTTCGAAAAGAAAAAAAAAGATTTTGATGAGTTTTAAGAAGCATTTTGGAATAACACAGAAACCTTTTTTCGGTATTTGAAACAGATTATCTGTTTTCCGAGATAGTTGAGCTTTTGGCGGATTTTTACAGCAAAAATTTTTTTTTTCAGATTCTCAGTTCTGGTATTCGAAACAACATGAAATCAAATCTGCTTTGTCAATTAGCAACATTTATCTACAGACAAAACATCGACTTTTAGTTAAAATTTTCACTCAAAACAAATAACGAGAAGTTTTCACGATCCAATTAACATATGACACTTTTTGAGGCAGAACTGCTGCTCCCAAAATGTTTTCCGTCCCATTTTTTTACATTGCGTTCCTTCTAATCTTTGACACCAGGGAAAAATGTTTCCAGGTCCTGAGTAGTATCATTTATTGCCACTCGAACTTTCTGGCTACCTAGGAACTATGAACTATGTTACAAAGTAAAACAGAAGACTCATTTCGTGAAAAGGGCCTAAATAAACGGATTGACTTGATTCGTCATGTTGAAAATCTGTCGTCAAAAAGTTTGGTGCAATCTGATATCAAAGTTTTAAGGGCTGCTTTATAATGCTTAGGACTGCTTTAAAAACCAATTTTGTTTTTTATAGAACAATGCTGAGGAAAGAAAATCCTTGTAGATGTTTGGAACTGTAGGAAGAAATGACTGATTTATTTCCTGTCATTGTTTTATGAGTTCCGATAACTTCAAAGTTTTTTTGCTTCTTTGGCTTCTTTTGATCCCCAATGATTTTTGAAAATAGTCCAAAAAGGTTGTCAAAAAAACAACAACCGTGGTTTAAGGAGTTCAGATATGTTTGCGGGAGATATTTTCCTGCTACTCTTTGTCCCCCTCAGGTCATGAGTTGTATCGATAATTGCCAACTAAACTCTATGACTATATAAGAACTATTGCCTGTTAGTAAAAAGAACAATAAAAAACTCGTTTACTGAAAAAAGTAAAGCCCAAATAATTTGATCGACTTGATTCATCAAGTTGAAAAGCTTTCGTGAAAAGGTACGGTGTAATATGATATCACAGATATTAGGGCTGTTGAGAAATCAATTTTTTTTTCAAATATCAATGTCGAGGACAAACTTCTTAGGCAGTGAAAACTGTAGGAGGAAAGGACTGAATTATTTCTTGTCTTTAATGTACAATTTTTTATAAATTCAAAATATTTTGGCTTCTTCTAATCTTAAATGAGTTTTGAATAGAGTGAATGTTTTTCCCAAAGTTTTTTGGGCATATGTTAATGAAAACAACCATTTTCGAATTTTTTGTTGTGCATCACTTTAAAAATGAAGTAATATCCTGAGAGAGCGTGCTGTATCAATGCAAAAAAAACGGCTAAAAAGTGACAATCGTGGGTCTAATGTGTTCATAGATGATTGCTGATGATTTTTCAGACTTTTTACGTATTGAGAATTGTGCGTGTGGTTCAAATTTCCTTTTTGGTTTTGAATGTTTTATCTCAAATTGACACTAAAAATTGTAAGAATCTTGAAATTCAATTAGTTTGCATGCGCCATTTTAGATCCATTGATGCCATAAGAAGTTTTTGGAGCGCAAATTAATTTTTAATGTTAAATTATTTTAATTGAACTAATACTTTTCAAGTGTTTCCTTTTTTTGTGTGTATTTGTTTCGCTAAAATTCTGTGTTTTTTTCCTGCGGCAACAATAAAAGTCAATTGATAGACCTTCAAAGTGACAAAAATATTTCACATTTTCTATGGAACAGATAAACAAATCGCTTATAGAAAAGCAGATTTAGCTAACTATTTTTCAGCAAACTTTTCAGAACACCTGTGGAACAGATATACAAATCGCACGTAAAGAAGCAGATTTAGCTAGTTATTTCTGATGTTCTAGAAAACATGAACCCAATTTTTTGCCTTTTTTGCCTCGCAACGCTCATCGGCACACAAAAAAAACCAAGTTAAAATTAAGGTTTTACTTAAAACAGATTAAAAGAGGTTTTTCAAGTGCAATTAACATGGCTCCTTCTAAGATGGAATTGATGCTCCAAAATGTTTTCGTTTTTGTCCCGTTGTTGCATTGCGTTCCTGCTACTCTATATCATCAGAGGAAAATGTACCCAGTTCATGAGTCGTATCAATTTTTGCCAACTGAATTTATGACTACATAAGAACTATGGGCTGTATTACTGAAAAAGATAAAGCCCAAAAAATTTGATCGCCTTGATCCATCATGTTGAAAAACTTTCGTGAAAAGGTACGGTGTAATATGATATCACAGATATTAGGGCTGTTGAGAAATCAATTTTTTTTTCAAATATCAATGTCGAGGACAAACTTCTTAGGCAGTGAAAACTGTAGGAGGAAAGGACTGAGTTATTTCTTGTCTTTAATGTACAATTTTTTATAAATTCAAAATATTTTGGCTTCTTCTAATCTTAAATGAGTTTTGAATAGAGTGAATGTTTTTCTCAAAGTTTTTTTGGGAATATGTTAATGAAAACAACCATTTTCGAATTTTTTGTTGTGCATCACTTTAAAAATGAATTAATATCCTGAGAGAGCGTGTTGTATCAATGCAAAAAAAACGGCTAAAAAGTGACGATCGTGGATCTAAGGTGTTCATAGATGATTGCTGATGATTTTTCAAACTTTTTACGTATTGGAAATTGTGCGTGTGGTTCAAATTTTCTTTTTGGTTTTAAATGTTTTATCTCAAATTGACTAAAAATTGTAAGAATCTTGAAATTCAATTAGTTTACATGCGCCATTTTAGATCAATCGATGCCATAAGAAGTTTTTCGAGCGCAAATTAATTTTTAATGTTAATATATTTTAATTAAACTAATACTTTTCAAGTGTTTCCATGTTTTTTTCAGTGTATTTGTTTCGCTAAAATTCTGTGTTATTTTCCTGCGGCAACAATAAAAGTCAATTGATAGACCTTCAAAGTGACAAAAATATTTCACATTTTCTATGGAACAGAAAAACAAATTGCTTATAGAGAAGCAGATTTAGCTAACTATTTTTCAGCAAACTTTTCAGAACACCTGTGGAACAGATATACAAATCGCACGTAAAGAAGCAGATTTAGCTAGTTATTTCTGATGTTCTAGAAAACATGAACCCAATTTTTTGCCTTTTTTGCCTCGCAACGCTCATCGGCACACAAAAAAAAACCAAGTTAAAATTAAGAATTTACTTAAAACAGATTAAAAGATGTTTTTCAAGTGCAATTAACATGGTTCCTTCTAAGATGGAATTGATGCTCCAAAATGTTTTTGTTTTTGTCCCGTTGTTGCATTGCGTTCCTGCTACTCTATATCATCAGAGGAAAATGTACCCAGTTCATGAGTCGTATCAATTATTGCCAACTGAATTTATGACTACATAAGAACTATGGGCTGTATTACTGAAAAAGAAAAAGAAAAAACTCGTTTACTGAAAAAGATAAAGCCCAAAAAATTTGATCGCCTTGATTCATCATGTTGAAAAACTTTCGTCAAAAGATAATGTCAAATATGATATCACAGATTTTAGGAGTGTTGAAAAACCAATTTTTTTTTTCCATATAACAATGTCGAGGAAAATCTTCTTAGGCAATGAAAACTGTAGGAGGAAAGGACTGCGTTTTTTCTTGTCATTAATGTATATTTTTTATAAGTTCGAAATATTTTGGCTTCTTCTAATCTTACACGATTTTGAACAGAGTACTTGAATGTTTTTCTCAAAATTTTTTTCGGTTTTGTTAACAAAAATAACCATTTTTGAGATTTTTTGTTGTTCATCACTTCACAAATGAATTAATAGCCTGAGCGAGCGTGTTGCATCAATGGCGCACAAAAACGACCAAAAAAGTGACCATCTTGGGTCTAAGCGATTCAGAGATGATTGCTGAATCTTTTTGAAAATTTATTATCTTTTGAGAAATATAGAATTATGATAGTGGTTCAAATTTTTTTTGGTTTCGAGTGTTTTATCCAATTTGTCAAAACATTGTAAAAAATTGAAATTTAATTAGATTGCAAGCATAGTTTTCTAAAAAATTTTAAAATATGGAATTTGGTTGAGTTTGCATGTACCATTTTTAATCAATAAGTGCTAGAAGAAGTGTTTCAAGCCCACATTCATTTTTATTTTTAAACTATTTTAATTAAACTTATATTTTTAATGTGTTTCCAATTTTTTTTCACTGCTTTTCTTCGCTAAAGTTATGTGATATCTTCATGCAGCAACAGTGAAAGTCAAATGACAGACTTTCGAAGTAATAAACATTTTTCAAAAATTCTATGGAAGAGATAAACAAATCGCGCATAAAAGAAGCAAATTTTGCTAACCATTTCGCTTCAATTATTCCAGAACATCCGAGGAAAAGAGAAACAAATTGCGCAAAAAGAAACACATTTATGTAGTAAGTTCTTGAGTTCTAGAAAACTGCAAACCAAATCTGCTTTTTCTTTTTAGCAATTCTCATGCACAGACAAAAAGTCGCTTTTAGTTAAAATTTTTACTCAAAACTTATTACGAGAGGTTTTTTAAGGTCGATTTAACATAGGACTTTTTTGTTAGCGAAATGGTGCGCCGAAAAGCTTTTCCGTCCCCATTTTGCATTGCGTTCCTGCTACTCTTTGTCACCAGGGAGACAAATCTCTGCATATCTTGAGTTGTATCAATTCTTGCCACGTGAACTCTCTGCGTAAAAAAGGAAAATTGACTATCTTATTATAAAAAACAAAGCAAAGCTCTTTTCTTGAAAAAGAACAGCCTAAATAAATCAACCGACTGAATACGTCATGTTGAAAATCTGTCTTCAAAAGGTACGGTGTATTCTGTCACAGATTTCAGAGCTGCTGAAAAACGAATTTTGTTTTACATAGTAACAGTTTTGATGAAAAAAACTTGGTGGCAGTTAAAACTAAAAGAAGAATAAACTGAGTAATTTTTGTCCTTGTTGTATGATTTTTGACATTTTCAAAATATTTCTGCTTCTTTTGATCATTAGTGATTTTTGAAAATAGTTGATAAATGCTTTTCTCGCTTTTCATTTCCGGACTATGTAAATCAAAATAATCATTTTTCAGGATTTTAATGTTGTGCATTGTTTTAGAGGTGACTTAAGATCCTGAGAGAGCAAGTTTTATCATAAGCGCACGAAACCGACCAAATAACAAACAATCTCAGGCCTAAGGAGTCCAGAGATCATTGCTGCGGACAGTTTCAAAAAATTTCAATTATTGAAGACTATGATTGTCGTTCAAAATTCGTTCCAATCTTCAGTGCTTTCTTTCATTTGGACTAAAAAATTTTTAAAAATAGTATTTGGTTTAGTTTGCATGTACCATTTTAGATCAATCAGTGCTATAAGAAGTTTTGCAAGTGCACATTAACTTTTAATTTTAATTAATTTCAATTAAACTAATACTTTTCATTTGTTTCCATATTTCAGTATTTTTGTTTCGCTAACGTTCTGTGTTATTTATAGCCGCACTGCGATAGTTGGTGCCATTATTGGCCTTCTCTTCGTTTTGTACAGTTCACAGAATTTGAATCGCAGTGGGTGCTGTCTATTTTTAAAGATCTGCTCACACATTTTCATGATTTTTGAAGTCAACCTGGAGTAGTGATTTTGGTCACGCCGAACAAGGAAGTGGAGCGAAAAAGTGATTGGTTTTGCGGCGTGAAATTTTTCACTTTAATTTTAAAGTAGCTAGAAAACGGTGTTTGAACAAAAAATCGCATTCTCGCTAGTGCTTTTTTCCCCAATCCATTCATAGTTCTGTTTAGTCCGCGTTTTTTTGTTTGAACAAAATCTTCATTTCTCACTAGTGGTTCTTTTGTCCACATGCGGCATTTTGACATTGTTCTTTTGTTTTTTTATCTGATTTTTCTGAGGAATGGTTTTCCCAATTCACTCATAGTCATATCTAGGTCTAGTTTTTTTTAGTCATGAAAACTCTTTGAATTGTACGTCAGGACGTCCTGCTATGTTTTTCAGATTCGTTGTCAAGATTTTTGTTACGACCATACGATGTCGCAACCACTTCAAATCTGCTTTTTGTCCATTTGTTCACGCAATTTCAACTGAATTGCGTTCGTAACGTCATTTTTCACTCTCAGTGGAGCGCGTTTTTTGGTCCATAGACGTGACAAAATTTTTGTACACATTTGACTTACCTCACTCTCAAAATGACTTCATGACTCTAAAATAGACTTTTCTTTACTTTAGTTCAAAGAGATAAGGTCAAAGAACGCGTGTGCCACTCTAATAGAAGGTTGATTTGGAGCAACTAATAGAAGGAGCAATAAGTTTGACAGATTCTTTATACAAATGTAAAGTCTGATAATTTAATTAAAAGAAGAATTTTCTTGCCTGTTTCTGATACTATCTTTTCGAGGCTGCAGATCTACAAAGTTATTGCGGCTATGTTCTGGCAATCTGCCAGCTATGTTGCTATGTTTTTCATGCAGCCACAATTAAAGTCAAAAGAAAGACTTTCAGAGGGATAAAAAATTTTCAAAACGTCTGAGGAAGAGATTAACAAACGCGCATAAAGAAGCAGATTTAGCTAACTATTTTGCTTCAAATTTTAAAAAACTTCGGTAAAAGAGATTTTAGAAAAATTGAGGTTTGGCAAATAACTTTGCTTCAGTGTGCCCATTTAATCCAATTTGAAAAATTTTATCTCCTACTGATGATCTCATTGTTAGGGTTCCTGCTAGGTAGGTGTTTTGCATAAAAATTTGCTTTTCACTGTTTGAAATTCTTAATTTACTTATTTAGTGGAAAACTTTTTGTCTGTTTTTATTTTACTTAGTTAATCACCAACTATTTTAAGCTGGGGCTAATTGAACTCTCTTTATTGTTAAAACGGGAGGTTTTATAAATGATTTGCACAATTTCAATCGTTCATTTAACCAGACAAAAAAGATCCTCAAGCTGTCTTTCAATTCACACTGTTTTTGTTGAGATGTTGGAATTCGAATTGTTTTGTTGATTGCGATTGCATTTTGATTGACATTTAGCCCCAAAGTACAGAAGAGGATATTTTAAAAGCAAGAAACAATAAATGAATGTAGATCTCAAGAGGGGAACATATTCCATGTAATGCTTGAAATAAACTACAAGTTCAGAAACAATGATTTTCTATATTTCACATTGTTTTTTGCTGTTTTGAGGCAGTCTATGAGTAGAATAAATGGTGCTAAAAAAATGCAATCGAAGACTGCATTTAAAATATTTCAGTGATTAGAACAGATTTTGAAATTTGATAACTTAAAAACCACGGAAGTTATCCGATTCAGTAAAAATTCCAGTTCTGTTCTCGCTTTCTTTAAAGAGTTGTTCCTCACAAAAAAAAAATTTAAATGATAATTTAAACATTTGTATAGATTAACCGAATTAAACATTAAAACTGTTTCAGTACAGTTCGAAAAGGAGCTAGAAAACAAATGTTGTTATTCATCGTTTTTCTTCTAAAATGCTTCTCTTTTTTGATATAGTTTTGGTTTAGTTCTGTGTGTAGTTGCACTCAAAATTGAAAGTATTTTTGTGCGCCTTTGAGTTGTTGAGTTTTTTGTATTTAAATGAAATTAAGAAATGAAATGAAAAAAAGTAGAAGCAAAGAAGAGACGTTAAAAACATTCAAAACGCGTTGTTTTTTAAATCCTGTCTTATGGAATTTTACAGTCTGAGTTGGTTGTAAGCATGTAAAGCATGGTTATTGTTTGAACGTTGTAAATAAATTGTTAAGAGCCCGAGTTGACATGCAAACGACTCATGAATAGTAGATGACTATAGATTAAACGTTATTTCAACATGTTGCATGAGAAAACAAAAACGCTTGAGCAAAAAAGTCAAAGAACATAAACACGGAAAGATGTCAGACAAAAATCTAACTCACAAATGAACCAGTCTCGACTGAGATCAGTTTACTGAGCTTTTAAAATCTAAACTTTATCAATCTAGGTAACCAGAACTGGCGGATTACAGCTGAACAAAGATTAACAATTGAGCCCGGAGTCAATAAACATTTTGATTGAGATTCGCCAGCTATCTTGTTGTATCAACAGAACAGAAGTAAAAATTTCCACTGAATGGCACCAATGTATCTCCATTAGGTTGGCAATAAATAACCGCAAAGCCCATATTTTAGAGTTTTTGTTTCAATTTTACATTATTCCTTGCATGCTATGAACTTGGTATTCCCGACACCCCAATTGTTAGTTAGTTCAGTCGTTGAAATGTCCCTCCTAACTTTTGACACCGCGACTAATATTTGAAGTCACAGTGATAGAGCTACAAAGGTTGTTTATGTATCTGTTTATGTATATGTTCGCGTATCTGCATACATGAGGCAAAATCTGTCTGTTATGTGTCCATTTGGATGTTTAGAAAACCCAACATGTGTGGTGTGTACAAAATTATTAACTTAGCTGTTTAAGACAAAAATCATTTACATCTAAATGTTTCCGGCTTCCAGCAAGATCTACCCTAGTGTTTAAAAACGTATTTGATAAAATTTGTAAATTGAGTTGATAAACAGTTGGTTACTGTTTCATATTAATATCATAAATTGTAAATTATTTAATTATATGTAGAGAGAACGTTTTAAAAATTTTCAAGTTTGTAATACGATTTGCAATTAGTTATAGAAATCCAAAAAATATTTTGCAAACTTTTGTAAAGCTATAAATCAAATTTGCAATGATTTTTGAGCTCAAAAATTAAATATTCGTATTTTTTTGCCCGGAAGATGTAAAAATTACCCGGACTTGAGTCTCAGAGCTTTTCAGCGCTGAACCAGCACATTTCAAGTGTAAAACCTAATTCAGTTCTGAAAAATTGCATTTCCAGATTATTTTAGGTTTCTTTATGTGCAGTTCTTCTACAATTTGATAATACTGAGGTCATGAAGTTAGCCCAGGCTAAACTTATCCCGTACAGTTTGAAAATTACTCGCACCCCAAAATTAAGTCTGGGCAGAGTCATGTCATACTTTTGAGCTTACAACTGGTAATTACTATAGTAGTATACACACTACTTATAGATAAGCCAGTTTGTAGGCAATTACTACAACGCCCATTTATCTCAGTGGTTACGACGCAAACTATATATTACAAGTACCCACGCGGAAGTTCGAATCGCATATAAAACAAAACTTGTTGGCGGGAGTTAAGCTGAGCATATTATTTTTCATGAAGTAAGTTTTACTCCAAAATCAAGATTGGCCCGTGTAAATTGGGATATGAACAGAGTACTGGCTATCCTAAAAAAACAGAATGTCTCTATACTGATTCAGCGCTGATTTACTCTGCCACCAACCTCTGGGTAAGTTTTGGCCTCCAAAAGTTCTATAAAAATTGTGCACTGAAGTTTGGCCAGAAAACGTACATGAATTTAACGAATTTTATTTTTGAATACAATTTCTAATTATTGTTTACATACACAACAGTGAAGAATTATTTTGAATTGGTATCAACTGTAAAGTGCCTAATTATGCTCCTGTTGTTTCAGAAAACTTCGGACATTCAGGATTAACTAATTTTGGAGTAGGTAATAGAAATGTCACTGTATCAAATTACCCAAACAACTTTGAAATGCAGGAAACACATGTTAAATCACAGAGCCAAGACAAAGCTTGCGCGAAACTTTACGATTTAACAAGAATCATTAAAGATCCATATTTTTTGACAGCAATTCTTGGATATGCTTTGATAACGGTTGTTTGTGATGCGTTAATTCCTATACCAGCGATCAGCTTCATTGGCCATTGGCTAAGTGAACTTTATTTATTGCTATTTTGCTTCAAACGCTATGGCAAATCTCAGC
The DNA here is from genome assembly GCF_964194025.1 of Convolutriloba macropyga. Classification (NCBI taxonomy): domain Eukaryota; kingdom Metazoa; phylum Xenacoelomorpha; order Acoela; family Convolutidae; genus Convolutriloba; species Convolutriloba macropyga. Next base: position 44,603,031 of record NC_134480.1, read on the forward strand.
TTGCTGCGACTCAACTACGTTTGAATATAACTGAATATCATCTTTTCGCAACTGTTTTGGACAAATATATGGATCGATTTCCAAGATATGAGTTGAGCTTTTTCGTTGCAACAGAGATTCTCAAAGATCTTGTATTGTTTTTAAAATTTAATTACCCGGGTCTGTTTATAGGTTTACGTTTTAGTTTTTGGATATTTGCAAGCAACTTACTGATTTGTGTATCACTATGTTGCTATTTTTAGAATACAGGATCATATAGATTTCCTTTCAAAGCTTACCTAGCATTTTTGTGTGTCAATAAGACAAAATAGGTTAATATCAGAATTCCTTCGAAAGAAAAATTATATTTTTAACTCAATTCAATTTATTATTTTGCCACAATTTGTTATATATATTTGTGACATTTACCATATTTGGTCTTCCACCTACTGGGTATAAGAGAGGTGTTCATGTAGTTACATATTAAACAACAGCTGGTTATGGTTCCCATATATTCATTTATCTATTTGAACAGAAGGAGCTGCGCAATTCAAACGAAACCAACGTCGCATTAATGAAAGTGAAATAATTAGCAATGTGATTCTGAACTCCACATCAAATTACACAGTGTTTTAAATAAAGGATAAGCAATTATTTGTGAAGAAGCTGTCATTTTGTGTATAGTCGTATTGTAAAAACAGCTTTTATTTTAGTCAGAGTTTAGTTTTATTAATTATATTTTTTATAATAAAAACTTTGTCAAGTGATTAAAAACCAATTGATTAGGCCTTTGGAGAAACTTTCAAAACACATTTTTTGTTCACATCTGATAACAAGTTTTCGCCACTCAAAAACTTCTCTAAAAACTAATATAGATAAACGAACGATAAAAATCAAGCACTTCTAGTACTTTTGACTAAATCAACGACTATTTCTCTCAGACGAGTAATTCCTGGCATTTTATTAACACCTCGATGACTCACAAAAGTTTACGTGATCCTGCGTGAAGTCACTTAGAACTGCTGGCGTTAATTGGGAACCGAGTGGTGGGTCAGTAAGTTAAGCCGAAAAATTAAGTGACTTCTACAAATTCGCATTATTTACTTAAAACAGTCACGTGCACATTTTAAAATGCCAAAAGTCTACAGTCCCGGAAGTTAAAACGCCAGAAGTTGTTACTTATTCAGAAGTAGACTTCCATTGACTTTCGTCATTTTAAAACGTGCGTGTTTCGTGTTTTAAGCACGGTTAAATAACTCTGCAGAGGTCGAAATTCTGACTTAATATCTCGAAGCGCTTCGCGATAATGAAAATTACCACACGGTTGTTATCGCCACCGAGAAATTATAAAACTCCGAGGTTGAATCAACACCTGTTGCAATCATTTCAAAATTGAACACAGTTTTATTGGTTTTTCATTTTTATTTTTTGTGGACAATTACATTTTCAAATGAAAGTGATTTTTCGTCGGATCTGTTCTTCGTTTTGTCCTCATGCCCCCTCCCACACACACACACACACACACACACACACACACACACACACACACACACACACACACACACACACACACACACATACACACACAGACACACATACACACCACACACGCAACCCCCCCACACAAACACATACACACACACACACACGCACACGCACGCACATGCACGCACACACGTACACCGTACACACGCACCCACACACACACGCATACGTACATATACACACACACACACACACACACACACAAACACATACACACACGCAAGCAGGCACACACACACGCACGCGCGCACACACACGTGCACGCACAGACACGCACACACGTACACAAGCACACACGCAATCATGCACACACGCACATGCACACACAAACACACACGCACACTCACACACACGCAAGCAAACACACAAATACACACACACAGACACACAAACACACGCACACGCACAAACACGCACCACACGCAACACACACCACACACAACACGCACACACACACACTCACACAAAAACACGCACACACACACATACACACACAAACACATACACAACGCACACACACACACACACACACACGCACGCACGCACGCACACACACACGCACGCACATGCACAAACACACATCCGCACGCGCACACATACACACACCACACACAACACAACACACACTCACCACACACACCAAATACACAACACACACACACACACAACACATAGACACCACACACACACATTGCACACAAGCCACACACCACACGCAGACTGCACACACACACACACCACACACATCAAGATATACCACACACCACACACCACACACTCCACACACACTGCACACACCACACACGCCACACACACCACACCCACCACACGCAAACACTGCACACACACCAAACACACACCACACACACACCACACATACACACACCACACCAAGATACACCACACAGAAACCACACACTCCACACACACACCACACACACTGCACACACCACACACCCCACACACACCACACCCACACCACACACACAGCACACACCCCAAACACACCACACACACACACACACACACACACACACACACACCACATACACACACACCACACACAGACCGTCCACACCACACACCACACACACAACACAGACACCACGCTTTTTTTAGACTACAATTTTTATCAAACTGTTTCCATCATTAGACTACGAGTTTATCACCACTCTTTTATCTCCACTGTTTACTTAGTAGCAGTGGCGATAAAAGTTTATTTAACTGCTCTTATCGCAACAGGTGTTGATTAAATGCCTGAAGTTCTCAGTGACTTCAAGCAGAGTCACGTATCCATTACATAAAATACGCAACTTGCTACTTTAAAAAGACGGAAGGGATCTTTTCCGTTTGTACCTCCACCCCAGTACGTTATGCGCATCGTCTGGGGTGCAAATAATATGCGCCCATTAGGCTGGGGGGGCACAAACGGAAAAGATCGACGGAGGTCAGGGAGGGACAACTTTTGGCTATCTATACGGCAACTTTTGGCCTTTTAACCTCTGAAACTTCAGTTTTTATTACGTGAACATGCGTCTTTTGAAAAGTTAAAAGTAATCCTGAGCCCAAATCAAAATTGAGTTCCAAAAAATCTGCCAAATGTACGTGAGCGTTTATCATTCAACCAGCTCCCCCTCCCCCAATCCCCCCCCCCCAAAAAAAAGTGCGCACTCCTCATTGCACTCTGAACAAAATGATGCTGTCCTCTCAGTGCAAATTTCTCGTCCATTTGGCTAGAGGTCCCGCGTTATGTGATAGATACATAGTTGATACATGTTTTTGCAAGTTGAGAGGGAGAGAATGATACGTTCTCTATTGAGCAATCGAAACAGTCTTCAACGGGGTTAGTAGAATGTAATTGAACAAACAGCCCTATAAAATTGCACCTTTTAATTGAGCTAAGACAACTTGACCGCAAAACTACCGTAAAAACCTCGAAAAACTTTTGCACAGGCTGAAATGCAAAGGCAAAAAAAATTCCAATTAGCCAAAAGTTTCTCTGCGGCCATGATCAGACAAACAACTTCCCCATAAAGAGCATGAAACACATTGAAAAGAGCGTTCAAGCAAGATGTCATGAATCTTAAGACTGTCGTACCATAGACACCCATTAATAACAAATCTACAAATACAACACACTCAAGCAATTATCAATTATTTTTGAAATCAAGACTTTTGTAAGGAGCAACTGCAAGTGTTAACTTCTACGAGACCCTCTACTAACAGCGACTAAAAAGAGGAGCTTTACAGCATGTGCAGTTTACAAAACTCGAATCAATTTTCACAATGTATTCCCAAATTTCACCTAATGTTCGAAAAATAAGCCCAATTTAAGAAAATCAGAAAATGGCCAAATTTGCAAAAACCACCGCGTTTATATTCCTTATTGTCCCTATTACAAACTGACCAAAACTAATCCTAAAACTACCCAACTTTTTTTTAAAAAAATTCTGGATCATTGTCAAAAACTGTATAAAGTACTGCACTTTTTCTCAATTTTATTCAAGTTTTCGCACAAAGTTATCAAAAACACTCAATTGTTGACACTTAAAACAACCCTTCAAATTTCCCTCAAAATTCGTAATTGTCCCTAAAGGTTTTGATTTAGAATATGAAGTTTTCCATTTTGCCAATTTTTCTCCTTTTTAACATTTTTTTAGTCGCCAAACTCCATTTTCCCCAAGAGCAAACACTTTCACATAAAGTCTAAGAATGTTAACATAATTAACCAAAAGTTCCCATTTAATCTGAAGAACTGTCCATGACTAAATTTATTCTACCAATTATTCAAATTATCGTGTCGCTAAATTGTTACCTTTTTACGTTTTCCTTGGTTTTACTAATTTTTTTGGAAACGGCCAAAGTCTTCCCAGTTCTGCAAATTTTTACCAAATCTCTTCAATATCGAACTTATGTTTGTCCGAGTATCAAAATTTATTCGCCCTATGTTAGGTTTCTGCTGATAAATTTCCACAAATTGAGAAATCTTGTGGTTCGACATATTTGTTGGTTATATCACAACTGAGACATAATTATCAAAATTTTGCCGTTGCGTTATCATAATCAGGTTGCCAATACACCTCATTTTAAAAAAGAGGTATCTATCGTATTGAATTGGTTCTAATAAATACTTCATTATCCAAATCATGAAAAGTCGAGACTACTTGATAGTGTTATCAAGTAGTAACTTTGTTGGTGGTGATATGTAATCAATGTGAGCCATATAAAGTCATAGACAAGTCCATTCACACAATTTAAAGGGGAGTTTGCAGGTCAAGTGATTGAATATTCACTCACATTAAGTGAATCACTTGTCACTGTTATACTCAATTTTTGTCTTTTCTTCCAAAACTATCAAAATTATAACAAATTTTTCTGTAAAAAATTAACACTGTTATAACAAATTTGTAAAATCTATATTAGATTTTTCTGACTGCAATTGCGGTTATCAGGTTTTCAAACTCTTAGTTTTATTCACATAATATATGATACTTCCAATTAAATTTTTTGTTGTTTTGTAGCACAATGTGTTGTGGTTATTCAACTTTCAACACGAAAATCGATCAGGTGATAGTAAAGTTCATGGAAACCATGTGATCAGAGTATTACCCATATTGTTTGAATTACGTCGATTCCTTTTTTCCATGGTCTGTTTTTAAGATCATGTGATTGAAACTCTATTCGCATTAATGTCACAAATACACCTTAATAACACCATACACAATAAGGAGGACCATTTATCATCGCAAGTAGCACAGAAAAGTACATTTCAAATTAGTACTTTTCGTTTTCATCGCCGGTCGATTATTTGTAAATAGAAGATATTCCTTCTGCGAGAACTTTCATAGTCTTTCATTTTAAATAATCTAAGTTGTCAGTTTTAAGTTATGTAGTAGAGATTCTTAGTATATAAACAACTAGGAGCAATTTTGCTAGTCTAAAAGAAGAAAACACCAATGAGCAACTAAGATTTCTCAATTTCGAACTTTTCATTTTCATCGTCGGTCGATTGTTTGTAAACAGAAGATATTCCTTCTCCGAGATTTTTTCCAATCTTTCGTTTTGAAATAACCTAAGTTGTCAGCTAAAAGCTATGTAGTGGCGATTCTTAAAGGCTAAACAAGCAGTAGCAATTTTGCTAGTCTAAAAGAAGAGACCACCATTGAGCGAGAACTTTTTCGCGAAAAAATTGTGGTTTATGTCCTTTTTCTGGAAGTTTTCAGAGCAAATTATTTACCAGAAAAACATTTCAGAGCAATTCAAATACAAATGTCATCCAATGCAAAAATTTGTAGCTCCGTTACATAGTTAGTAAGAATTGCAAGCTCTGAAATGATTTTTTTTAAGATTGAAATAGGTGAACAAGAATTTGATCAGCTTTAAAAGTCATGACAGGAAAACTTTGTAAACAATTATCTTTTGTACCACAAACACTCCTCCAAAAAATAATTTGATGATTTCATTGATAATTGATCAACAGATAAAGTTTATAAACATGAACCAACTAATGAGAAAAAAGAATAAAATTATTGATATTTATTTATTTACATAAATCTTTGTATATATATATATATATATATATATATATATATACATATATAAATATAAATATATATGTGTATGTATATATATATATATATATATATATAAATACATATTTAAATACATATATATTTTTTTTATATATATATATATATATATATATATACAATATATTTATATATATATATATATATATATATATATTTATATATATAAATATATATATATATATATATATATATATATGAAAAGAACTTACTGGTTGTCGTAGTAAAAAATTTTTATATTTACAGTTTATCATAGCTGGTGACACTTATAACTTACATTTGTTATGCGTTTGCAGATAAGAGTTATGTAAGATCTCCAGTTATGGAAGTTAACTGAGAAGAGCAGTTTTGAAATGAAGTATTTCAGGAATGGAAATACGTCGTTTTCCCATTATCAAAATAATAGCATCAAATATATAGCAACACATTGAAACTGAGAAAAATAATTATTAACAGCTGCACATGAAGGAACGGTGTAAAGAGTAGTCAGCCTTGAATGCCTACGGGAAAGAAAGTAAATTAAAAGAACATTAGTTTCAAAGAGTTTCAAAAGATTTTAAAATTGTTCCTCGAGATTCTCATTTCTCTCTTTGAAATCTCATATCAATAGTTACAACCGGCAAACTAAATTCAGTAAACTAAATTCATGCAAAAAATGAATTATAAACTCCTGGTTGTTGTATATTGCTATTGTCACGCATTTGCTGTTGACGTTGAAGAGATAGATTAGGCTGATGACAAAGAAATTAAATTTGGTTCGACATTGCGACGTTGAGATAAAGGCTGTGGTTTTAAGATAATTGAATTTGTTGAAGAGACACGGAAGATGATGGCTGGCTGTCAATGGCGTACTTTCGTAAGGCGCTATATTCATGGAGTGAAGATTATTAATGGATAAACAACTAGGAGCAAATTTGCTGTTTTTGTCAATTTTTTGGACGTTTTCACTGAACTGGAGTTGCTGACAGAATGATTCCAAACAAAGCAAGTTATTTATCCAAAGCAAATTAAAAACAATTCGGAGCAATTCGTAAAAAGTGTCCTTCAGTGCAATGTTTGTAGCTCCGTTACATAGTTAATAAGAATCGCATGCTCTGAAATGATTTTTTGGCTGAATAATTTGCTCCTACTCGCTATTTACCCTTGTGATACTCATTTGGAGCAGTTGAGTATTCGAGAGAATTGGGCTGTATTATGAAGAATTGGAATCTTGCTACAATTCTAACTTCCCTAGAGAGTGAAGAAAAATTTACAACTGAGAGAATTTTATCCAGCCGTGTTACATCCAGTTAAGCATCAGATCATATGGAAACCTGATATATTTCAATTTAGTTTGCTGAGTTGGCTGAAAAAGAAGAGACTTGAGAGGAAAACCGAAATTAAGATAAGCGAATCAGGAATCACATCAGAGAAAAAGTGAGATGCATGAACAAGTCACTTAATCACTGGAAGCGAGGTAAGATTGAAATAGGTGAACAAGAATTTGATCAGCTTTAAAAGTCATGAGGTTAAAAACTTTGTACACAATTATCTTCTTTACCACAAATACTCGTCCGAAAAAATTTTTCAATGATATCATTGATAATTGATCAACAGATAAAGTTTACAAACATGAGCCAACTGTTGAGAAAAAAGAATAAAATTAATTATTGATATTTAAATATTTATATGAACACACACACACCCACATATATATATATATATATATATATATATATATATATATATATATCTAAATATATATTTATATTCAAATATATATATATTTATATATATATATATATATATATATATATATATATTTATATATATATATATATATATGTGTGTGTGTTTGTGTGTGTGTGTGTTTGTGTGTGTGAACAAAACTTGATGGTTGTTGTAGTAAAAATTTTTATTATTTACAGTTTATCATAACTGGTGACACTTACAACTTACATTTGTACTGCGTTTGCAGATAAGAGTTATGTAAGACCCCGATTAATGGAAGATAACCAAGAAGAGCAGTTTTGAAATGAAGTATTTCAAGAATGGAAATACGTAGCTTTTCCATTATCGAAATAAGTGCATCAAATATAAGGCAACAAATTGAAATTGAGAAAAAAATATAAATAGCTGCACATGAAGGACAGTGTAAAGAGTAAATAGTCAGCCTTGAATGCCTACGGGAATGAAAGTAAATTAAATGAACATTAGTTTTAAAGAGGTTCTAAAGATTTTGACCTTTAAATTTGTTCCTCGAGATTCTCACTTCTCTCTTGAAAATCTCATAGCTATAGTTACAACCCGCAAACTCAATTCGGTTTCCTCCACAGGGAGGGAATTTGACAGTTCATGTATAACGGATGCAAAAACTGAATTATTAACTCCTGGTTGTTGTGCATCGCTATTGTCAACCGTTTGCGGTTTGAGGTTGGAGGGGTAGATTAGGTTGATGACAACGAAATTTCATTTGATGCGACATTGCGACGTTGAGATAAAGCGGTGGTTTTAAGATAATTGAGCTTGCCGAAGAGACCCCGGAGATGCTTTCTGGCTGTCGATGAAGTATTTTCGTTAGGCGCTATATTTTTTCTCTAGGTCTTTCGTGTGTTGATTTTTTCCGTCGTTTTTTTATACGATAGAAATTAATTTTCTGCGTATTGTCAAAGAGATGTATTTCTTTTGGCTTTTGTGCTCTCTTTAACTCCATTTCCAATGAGAGATCTTGCCTGAGCCACAAAAATTTTTTGTCACACCATGTATATTTATTTATTCCTCTAGGAATTTCACTGCATTAGGGCCATTTGCTTGTTTGAAAACTTCTTTTCTGGACACTTTGATAGTCGATCAATACATGCAAGGAAAAGAACTTCTTGACCCTTTGCATTTGATATTAGTCGCCCGAAATCTATTTGTTTTTCGTCATTTGGTTTGAAACAGTTTTTTAGCGGTCTCCTTTTAGGCGCCGGTATTACAAGTTCAAGACTCTCACCAAATTCGGTACAGGGTTTGCACTTTAAATTTGATTCTCGAAATCGAAGACCGACATCCTCACTTCTCTTTCGTAATCTTCATAGCTATGGTTACAACTGGCAAGCTAAATTCGGATTCCTCCTCAAAGAGAAAATTTGACACTTCCAGTAATACGCATGCAAAAACGTTGCAATTGAGGGGGTAGATTGTGCAGATGACAAAAAGATTGCAATGGATGCGACATTGCGATGTGGAGATAAAGGCTGTGGTTTCGATGGCTGGAGGGCAGTCGAGGGTTTTAAGATATTTGAATTTAGTGCAGAGACCCCGGAATCTGTTGTCTGGCTGTCAGTGACGTACTTTCGCAAGGCGCACTATTAATTTCTTTAGGTTTTTCATAGGTTGACTAACTTTTCTTCAGTATTTTTTCATATGGTAGAGGTCGGCTTCGTGGGTATTGCCACAAAGATGCATTTCTTTCTGATTTCGCAAGGTCACTGTTACCTTTGCGTACTTCTAAGACACTTGGTTCTTTGAATATTGACGTAGTGGACAAAGTACAGGACACTAACGATCCTGGGCTATTGGCTCAAAGAATCCAAGTCCCGTTTTGGCCTCTTATTGAACTTCCTTGCAAGTTTCAGGTCCAACCAGTGCACTGTTCTTGGCTGGGGTCAGTCAGTTTTGTGTGCCATATGAAGAGGGAAACAGATTTATTTGTTTGTCCGTTGTATCTGCGACCAGCCTGCATCAATGCGTTTGTTCCAGTGTCATTGCTTTTTTGATCACGAGCTCATTACTATCAGCTGTGACCCATCCGTTCTGGTCCAGAGGATCTGCAATGGGATTAGTGTCATTGTCTAAATAATTGTATAATTTTTTTCAAACAACAAACTTGTGCATATAGGTTCGGTACTTATATTACGAAGTATTGTATTTGGTTGTCAAACGAAATGGGCCTAAAAAAATGATAGTTTGTTAGTCATTTGTTTACAGATCCGTAACTGATACAATATCTTTCGTCACACCGTGTATATTCATGCATTCATCTAAGAATTTCACAACACTAGGGCCATATTCTTGTTCGAAAACTTCTTTCGTTGGATACTTTGAAAATCGATCATTATATGCAAGGGAAAGATTTTTCCTGTCCCCTTTGCAGTAATGTCGCTTCTGCAAGAAATTTCCTGTCCCTTCTGCAAGAATGCGAGGAAAAGAATCTATTTGTTTTGTTTCGTTATAGTTTTTAGCGGTCTTCACTTCGACGCCGTTTTACAGGTCTAAGATTTTTACCAATTTCAGTTCGGTACAGGGTTGGCGCTTCCCGGCCTTGTTCAATAATTCCTTCAACATGTAGGGCCAAAATTCATATTGAGCAAGGGACATCATCCCCCAACTTCAAGGGTGGGTCATTTGGAGGGACTCCGAACTGCCTCCTGAACTGACTTGGGGATTGCCACTCGTTCGTCTATACATACGCAGCCCGATTGGAAGGCAAGGTCGCTCCCATAGAAATATAGGTACGGTTTTGCATTCCTACAACGCTGATCATTGCTCTGAATGATGCTTTTCCGCATTTCCTTTAGTACGGCATCCTCTGTTGTCAATATTGCCAAAAAGTTATCGATGAATAAAGGCGTTAATTTATTCTCGAAGATTTTTCTCAAGTGACAATTCTATGGCAGGTGGAAATTGTTCTCTCGAAGTTCTTGTAAAACTACATTTGACTCCAGCGTTGACTGGAAAGTCACACATCATGAGTTTGTAGGAGGAGTAGTGATTGATGTAATGGCAGTGCTCTTGAGTGATGTTCAAATCGATTGCAAAGGCTCTGCGTTTGTAGGGTTGGAACGGAGCAACTTTTTTGTACGACAAGTCAGGACCAAAAACCATTCGGAATTGTTTACTATTTGAGATTTAGTGGCGCGAGTGGACTGGAAACCATTTACCGCGTTAATGTGCATGGATTGACAGATTGAAAAAGTTGTGTAATTTGCTACAATTGCATTACGAATGTGGCTAGTAGTGGCGATCGCAAATTAATCGTCATATTTTGTTGTAATTTTTGCTGGCGTGTTCGGTTGGCGCAAAATACAGTCAACCAATTACATTTTTGCACGCGAAATGTGTTCAAAAACAAACTCAAATGGTAGCAAACCTTTAACCCAATGTGTCAATCAGCTTTGATGAAATCTATTTGAACGATGTTCTTCTATGATTGATAAAAGAGCCCCATAATCAGTAGATACAGTAAAAGACTTCCAAAGAGATAGTATTTAAATTTTTCAACCAAACAACTCGTAAAAGTTCAAATTCGTTGACACTATGTCTCTCTGCATCGCTATTAGGGAAACTTCATCCGAATGCTGCTGTCTGCATTCCTGTAGGTGAACGCTGCTCTAATGCTGCACCTAATCCAGAGGAAAAAGCACCATTTGCTCCCGTTTTATTGGTTAGGATTGTAATGTGTACTTTCTACTGCCTTTGCAAACTGCTTTTTAAAGTGTTAGAATCTGTTTCCAAATTATCGTTCCAATCAAACATAAAGTTTTTTACGATTGGACGTAATGGGTTACAAAACTCTGAGAAGTTTGGTATGAATTCACCTTGAAAACGTATTGAACCCAACACTGATTGTAACTGTTTGAAATTTTCAGGTGCTGAGATGTTTAAAATTGCAGATGTCTTCCATTCAAGAGGTGATATCCCAGATTGACAATATTTGTAGCCGAACCACTCAGTTTCTGTTCTTGCAAAATGGCTGCCATTTAGGAAGCTCAATTTCAAGACCGACATTAAGTGCTCTTCTTAAACCTCGACTAACAATTACTTTGTAATCCAAAAAACAATGTGTATTTTTTCAACCGATTAAAGCATAATTCATTATTTTTTGGAGAGCTGCCGGGATATCAGTTAATCAATTGAAACATGTAATATAACGATATGTACCAGTGAATTCAACACTTACTATTTCCAGTATCCAACAACGTGACGTTTCCGAGTCAAATCCAGTGTTGTAAATTATTGCTTACTGGTCGATTTTTTTTCGTATGGTATCTTTCAAATTGTCAAAATTGGCATCTCATATTTATTACTAATGAGGGATTTTTTCAATATTTTAGGGATTTATCTCTTTTTACGGTGATAATGAGTGGGGAGATAAAATCTTTATCGGCGCAACTGTTTAAAACATAATGTGTTTTTTTCATCTAGATTTTGAAATTCAATGATAATTAGGTTTTAGATATTAAATGAAACACGGTGACCTTTTTGATGTGTGGATGTAAAAGTTATTTGAAAAGTTGACTTGGCAGTGTGTTTGCGCAAGTCACATTTGCGAGAAATCAGATCAGAAAAATTGTAAGCCACTTGTATTTTTCTAGAAATATATATATATATATATATATATATATATATATATATAAATATATATATATATATATGTATATATATATATATTTAT
>NC_134480.1:44615761-44687662 GCF_964194025.1 Convolutriloba macropyga
ATATATATATATATATATATATATACTATTTATATTATATATATATATATATATATACATATACATATATATATATATATATATATATATATATATATATTTATAAATAAATATGCATATATTTACATCTATATATATATATATATATATATATATATATATATATACTTTTATATATATGTATATAAATATATATATATATATATATATATATATATATATAAATATATCCATAAATATAAATATATATATATATATATATATATATATATATATATATGTCTTGAGTGGTTCAGGGATGAACTTAACCGTTGAAACAGATCTCTACCAAAAATAGGCCCATGATAATTTTCGACTACAGTTAATTTAACGTTTCAGCTTTCCAATAGTTGCATCTCACTATAGTGATGACTGCGCTCACAAATTTGGCTGCTTCAATAGAAAATGTTTCCAGGTCTGCGTTATTGGAGTCTCCGTCTTGTACGTGGAGGTTTGCAGGTGCTACTTCGCGTAAGTTTTGATTGTTTGATATGAGAGCGACACAAATGTCCTCTATTTCGTTTTGGTATGAATCATACCTTGCATCGTAACTATTTTGATTTATTGACTGATCACCTTTACTTGATCGTTAACCGACCGTTGTGGTTTCAGATTTGAGATTGTCCACACTATTCACTCGAGGCTTAGGTTTCCAAAAGTTTTTTTAGATTTTCGGACAGACATTAGCAAAGTGATTTATTTTACATTAATTATTTCATTGTTTTCACTGTGTCGAGCAGTTCTTTCGATGAGTCGGAGACCATGAGTTTCCACATTTTGTAAAGTGATTTGGTTTTTTGGGGTTATTCTATTGCGGCAATCGGTAATTGTTATATTGTTTATTGTAGTTTCGTTGTACATTGTTTACCGGAGGGTTTGTTGCAGAGACTACTGTGTAAGTTGATGTAGCAGAGTTTTCTCCATCCAGCATATTAGCTAGGAAGATATTCCGGCTGATAGACTCTTCGTGGCTTCCAAGATTACAGTTCATTGAGAGTTCCAGCAAGCAGTCGTACAATTTTTCAATGGGTTCCCCTTTTTGCTTATCAGTGAGCAATACATATCGGTCGAATGATATGCTTGCTTAGTGAAAAGTCATCTGGTAGTACCCACATTTTTCTTGTTGTCATATTGTCAATGTCATAGTTTGGCACCAGTTTAACCACGTGTTCTTCATTTGTTCTTTTCTTATCCACCGAACCCGCTCACTTTGAGTTGTACTTTTTTTCACATTTTCTTTGTACACAGGCTATGGTGGGACAGTAATTTTCCCTGGACGGTCTTTTAAGAGGGTGTCGATCGATATTCCGTCTTTATCGAGATGGCCAACTTCAGTGTCACGCGCCTTCTTTACCAGATACGTTTTTATTTAGTTTGCTGAGTCGGCTCAAAAGGAAGAGAATTGAGAGAACAAGTAAATACAAGGATTAGCAGGATTTAAGAATCACTTAATCGAATAAGGTGAACAAGAATTTGATCAACTTTAAAAGTCATGAAAGTATAATTTGGTAAAGAATTATTGTCTGTACCACAACAACCAAAACCAACACTAGCTTTTCACTATATACTAGCAAATTGTTTTTGCTTGTTTGCTTATAAAATGTTTTTTACTAGCAATACACTAATCTTCGCTCTTGTATTAAAACTAAAAGAGATAAGTTTGCATTTTTATTTTTCACCATTCACCTTTCGCAATGCTAGATTTACTAGTATGACTTTTTAAAAATACTTAATTATAAAATCTTCAGCTAAATAATTTTTTTTGGAAACTTGTTTTAGAAAACTTTTAATAGAAAATTTAAAATTCAATTCTCAAACTAAATTCTTTCCGTTAATATCTAATTCTTCAGAAGTGGTGTTTTTGTAAACGGTAGGCTTGATTTAAAATCTTTTGTGCGAAACAAGTTTTCTGAAAACTGCATATCAATGCAAATTGTTCCTTATAACTCTCCAATTTACAAAATCTTGGGAAACACTTTTGAAAAATCTAGGAAGAACTCATCTAAAAAAGACTGTCTCACAGAGTGAACTTCAATGATGAAGCTTTCACGATAACAAAGTAATGCATAATTATGTTTTGTAGGTAAATCTCTGAAATCTGAAAACGCGAACAAAAATTGTGTTGTATTGTATGGTATGGTACCTTTATATGGAGTAATTTTTTAAATGAAAACTCACTGAAGAAAAATTGATCTTAAACAATTGCACGTTGTGGTGTTTCAAAGAATTCAGTTGCTAAAATATAAAACTATCAAAAAAGTTTTCAAAGCTGTAAATTGAGGTTCGTTTTTATGAGTTTTTTTTCAAAGTAAATTAAAATGGTGGTAAATTTAAAGCTTTATAAAGATATAGCAATCAGTATCAAAAATTACACAAATTCAACCTAAAAATACCTATTTTAACCGATTGCAAATTTACAAAGATCGTCCTTATTTCGACGAATTGAATCGAAAGAAAATACAAAAAAATTATGCAAATTTGAGCAAGAGTAACCCTTTTTTGTTCAAATATAATCAATGCTTGCAAATTTTCGAATCAGGTTTCACAATATATTTCGAATTGTCACCTAATTTAAAAACAAGAAGCTAAACTATTACGAAAAACTGACCAAAACTAGTGCACAAATTAAACAATAACTAATATAAAAAATTGCTCAAAAATTGCAAAAAGTATTGCCCTCTTTCCCAAAACTTTTTCAAGTTTTTGCACAAAATTATTTAAAAAAATACTCAATTGTTGCAAAATAAAACAACCAATTTTACCTCAAACTTCGTAAATATAACTAAAAGTTTACTATTAGATTGCGAAAAGCTTTCCATTTTGCCCGTATTTCTTTTTTTAACATTTTTGGTCGCCAAACTCCATTTTTTCTAGATCAATTTTTCAAGCAGGTTACTAAAATTTATCAAAAGTATTTATTCCCATTTATTCTCAAAACTATCCATGATTTTTTAACATTCAACCAAATTTTATGCTCAATTTTTGTGTCACGAAATTGTTACCTTTTTCCTTTTGCCCTGGTTTTGCTAAACTTTTTTTGGTAATAGCTAATTTCTTCCCAAATCTACACATTTTTCCAAATCTCTTCCACAACGAACTAATGATTGTCCGAGTATTAACTTTAAATTGACAGTTTTTAAATTCTCACTATCTTTGGTTTCTTGCTGATAAGTTTTCCTTAACTGAGAAATCTTGATTTTCGAAATGTTTGTTGAATATTTCAAAACTGGGACATAATTATCTTACTGTTGCTTTATTGTTGCTTTATCAAAATCAGACTGCCAATTTATCAAAACTTAAAAGAAGAGGTCGTATTGAATTCATACTAATAATTACTCGGCTATCCATATCACAAAAAGTAGATAATACTTGACTGTGTTATGATAATTTTGTTGGGGCGATATATAATCAAAGTAAGCCACTTTAACTGAGAGAAGTCGTTTCTCATAAATTATAAATGAGTCTGTGTTTCACGTTATTGAATTTTCACTCACATGAGGCCAATCATTGGCCACTGATGCAATCAATTTTCTTGCCCTTTTTGTCGTCTAACTGCGGTTAGCAGTTTTTCCCAGTTTTGGTTTTTTTCACATAATATATGATGCTTCCAATTAAATCTTTTGTTGATTTGTAGAAGAATGTGTCGGGTGATTCATATTCCAGCACGAAAAATGATCGGGAGATCTTTGCCTTGGAAAAGTCAGTGAAATCATTTGATCAGAGTATTGCCAATACTGCTTTGAATTACCTCCATTCTTATTTGAGATATTCTGTTCTCAAAATCTTGCGATTGAAACTTTATTCACAGTAATGTCATAACAACCTCTTAAATACCCCATAAAGAGGTCATTTTATCAGCGCAATCAGCAGACAAGAAAAACTACTTTACGTTCTTTTTTCGATGATATTATGAAAAAAATATTCTTTTCCGAGGACTTCTGTGATCTTACATTTTATATACACGTAAGCTGTCAGCTTTAAAACATTGAGTGGAGATTTTCCATCTCTTGGGCTTCTTCCGTGTTTCCGTTTCAACTTAAGTCTTTTCATTTCAAAGATTATTGAAAAAGATAATAAAATTTGAGAAAAACGCTACTATGATCATCGTTTTGATTGGCAAATAACATGTTTTTTTGCTATTAAATCGTTGCATTATCTTTACAGAAGAAAAAACAATTTTTTTACGGGTTTCCTTTCCCTTGCGTTTATTTAGAAAAATTCCCGAAAATTGAAAACCATAATAGTGAAATTGAGCTAGATTCCCAATTTCCACTTCTCTGTTCCTAAAATCAAGGTTGATGCAGCAAATATAATAGAGACAAGAACCTGCTTCTGTTGGTTGGGGGATCTAAAATACTCAGCTTACTGCCGGTTTCCTGAATTTTTGCTGCTATCAACAAGAAGCGAGGAGGATCTACACTTCTCAAGCAGATACCTAGCTTTTTACAAAAGACGGAAGGTGAAAAAAATTTTCAGGCGTCAGACAGCACGGAACTAAGCCGATCAGTTTGTGCTTAATTCAATGATTACAAACTGTCTTTTAATCTAATGTATCAAAATCAGCTTGATTATTGAGGAGTGAGAACTAAAAATTCTTCTTAGTGTTTCTGTCGAGGAAGACAATTTGCAGGAACAATATAATGAACAGGCTTTTGAACAGTGGGGAAATGGATAAAAATAAAGAGCGGTATTGCTGGTATAGAGGAAGAGAACACACTTGAGCGAGAGCTTGCATGTAAAAAAATTATAGGTAATTTCGACTTTTTGGAGGTTTTTAAGGAACTGGGGTTGCTGAAAGATAAATGAACAAGGAACAGCCCTTTCCTTAAAGTATTTAAGGAAAGTCAGCAAGAAAGTAGGCTATATAAATGGCAAATGCGATTGAAAGTTTACCAACTTTATGTAAATTTTAACAAGAAATGCTATAAAAGATCTGCAAAAAATGTATACCAAGTCACATAAAAGAGAGGGCATATTGTACACATAAGAGGGACAATGTCAGACCAAAATCTGTCAAGAAATATGAGAGTGTGGACGGTAGGGAGTCAAAAATTGATATGAATACGAAGCATAAATTTGTCCTTCAGTGCATAATTTTGAGTGAGTGGATACGTTACATAGTAAAAAAAAAATTGCATGCTCTGAAATGTTTTTTCGCTGAAAAAAATGCTCATGTTCAATTTATACTCTCAAAACAAACAACAGCCACGTTTGAGAGGAGTTTTTTTATTATATGCTGACGAAAAATGACTTTGCCTATTGGCGTTTAAATTGATGTTTATTACTGTTACTTACTGATTGCTGTTCACGAAGTTTCTTTGAATTTTTTTTCTTAAATCAGTCATGTTTCGTTTCGAAAAGAAATTCGCTTTGAAAACTATGGTGGATAATTATTTAACAATAACTATTAAACGTAACAGTAATTTCAAAAAGAAGTTGATTTTCAAAGAAGAATGAGTGACTATCTCTAAAAAATTCTTGTTTGCAAAGCTATTTTTGCTCAAAAATGTAATTTTTATATAACATCTTCTTGCGAAAGTTTGTTTTTGAAGACTTTTATGAGAAAAGTTAATTTAAAGTTCCAATTCCCAAACAATTCTTTCCTATAATATCGATTTCTGTTGAAAATGTTTTATGTAATTATTTTTAAAATCTTTGTTTCGGAACAACTTTTCTAAAGAACTGAAATTCAAAGTACCTCGATCCCTAAAATTCTCCTTGTTGCAAAACCTTGTAAAACTTTGTCGAATAAAATACATTTTAAAAATGAAATTTCTGATGGAACAACATTTTTTTGATGATATCTATGTCTCGACATTTCTTTTTGTTTTAAAGATTGAATCTAATAATGCATTCTTCTTACAATTTAATGTTTTACAAAAATGGCGTTTTGAAAACTACCCTTTTGTTAAATCGTGCTGCAAATAAATCGCTTTTGGAGAAATATTACCTGAGCAGTTCGCTTTTAAAATTAATTTTCTGTCTCAAAAAAAAATTGTGTTAAATAAATTTCCTCGTTGTTTTTTGTAATTAGAAAAATAAATGGATTTTTGGCCAGTTTCCAATTGCGCTAATTAAAAAAAGCGTTGTATGAAAAGTACGCTTTAAAAATTCGACTTGAATTTTTTAATATTATACAGTAGAAAATTTTTTATATGCATTTGTAAAGAGAATTCAATTTTTATTATGTAATTTCACACCCAAATGCTTGTTTAAGTCGAAAATTGTTCAACAGAGAACAACGCCATCAAAGTCAAATAATGATATATTGAAAATTTAGTTTCTATTTTTTATAGCTAACAAATGTTTTTTGCAAAACTATTTTTGCCAAAACGCCTGTAGAAAAACTGATATGTCAAAAGTTCTAATATTAAAATAAAGCTTTATGCAAAAGTTTTGTTTTAGAAAACTTTTTATACGAAAAGTTTTTTTTCGAGTTCCAATTCCCCAACAATACACTTTCTTTTTTTATCAAAATTTTTGGAATAGTAATTCGTCATTATTTACATTTGATTAAATTCTATTTTACAAAACGATTTTCCGAAAACTGCAATTCAAAAAGAATTGATCCCCAAAACTCTAGGTTTTGCATAATCTTGTGAAACTAAGTAAAAAATGTATACTTTGGAAAAATTTATCGAAAAAAGTCAACTCTGAATGAAACTTGATGTCTGGAATTGAATTGAATTGTTTCTATACAGAAGAGCCATACTTTAAAAAATCAAGACAGAAATGTAAAAAAAAACGAAAACGTTTTTAGCAAAAACTGGTTGCTCTGTACAAATGGCGGACCTACAATAAGTGTCTACAAAAAAGTTTTGATGACATTAGACCTATTTCTGCATAGTCAACCTTTATCTCTGGAAGTTTTTTCGGAAATAATGGAACGCTGCGCGCTTTACGGGATACGAATTGTCCTGGTGCCAATTAATTATATTTCTAAAAAGTTTCCTCAAGTTTGAATTTCAACTTTAAACATGAAATCGTTGAGCACCACAAGCGATATCTTTTTTGCCTGGTAAAAATATGCTTTTGAATAACAACATTTGAGAACAGAAAAATGGAAATAACATTTTAGGACAAAATATGCCAACTACAAATAGCTTATAGAAAAGTTTTTAAAAAACAAAAATTTTGAAGATAAATTTACCAGAATGCCGTTTTCGTGACAGAAAAAACAAGCTTTTATCAAATTTTAATAATTAAAAACGATAATTATCCGAGAATTAGATATAATGAAAAAATATTGTTAAAAGATATTTAATTTCAAAGTTGATTTTCTACAGCATACAATTTAACCAGAAGCGCACATTTCTCAAAAGTCGTTAGAAAATAAAAAGTTTTAATACATTTTTCCTTTAAAATTGGTTTTTTTGAGAAAAACATTGCAGGAGAAGCATTTTTTATCAATATTTCTTAAAAATGACACTTTTTAAAAAGATAAGATAATACTTAGAGAACATTCTTGACATTTTTAACAATTGATTTTTACGATATTATTTCTCAAAAAAGCTTACTTTAAAAAAAGATTGCGCAAAAATCTTTAATGTTTGATGCTAATTTATTTTTAAAAACGCGTTTTTTTAGAAAATTTTCAGAAAACGTTTTTTCATCAAAATTAAATAACAGCCGCATTTTTGGAATCAAATGAATTTAATTTGATAAAAAATCTATTTTTCGATATGACAGAAAAATTATGCTTTTATCAAAATAAAAAAGTATAAAACGACATTTTTACGAGAGTTGACAAAAAATGTTTTTCCAATAACAAAATTATTGAAAAAATTCTTTTTAATAAGAAAAATAGTGAAAAAAATTCACTGAAAATTGAAAACAAATTTGAATTCCTAAGGCAGATTTTTACAGCAACAGATAATTTAAAACAAGTGTCTTCAAAAAAAGAAGCTTTAAATACGTGTTTTTCTCAAAAACCACAGTTCTTGTTAAAAAAACATGGCAGAAGAAGCTTTTTTATCAAAGTTACATAAAAATGTCTTTTCTTAAAAAAATATAAAGTATTACTTACAAAAGATACAAATATTGTTTTACAATTGACTTTCTATGACATAATTTCTCAACAAACCATGTTTTAAAAAAAGGTTTTGCAAAAGACGGGTACTCAGGTATGAAGTTATTTTAGTTTGTCTTTTCTGAAAAACTTATTTTGAAAGAAAAGTTTTTTATTCAAAATTACATATTGAAACTATTTTTTCCGAACAATTAGTTTTTATAAGAAAGATTTTGTTACAGTATTGGAATTTAAAAAAGGCATTCCTAATAAAAAAATTTTCCAAAATGCAATTTCTGCAGCGAAAGATATCAAAAAACTACAATTTTGATTCAAAATATTTTGAATAGGCGTCTTCCTAGAGTAGGTTTTGAAAAAAGTTTCCTAAAGTTGGTGCAAAAAAATTTTTCTAACCTAGTAAAACGCGACTTTTTCACGGGAAAATACGTAAACTAAAACACTCTCTTCTTTGAAAATCATTTTTTAGAAAAGACCAAAACTAAATTTTAATACATTTCTTCACCATCACATTTCATCCCAAAGAATTGTTTCAAAATATACTGTTTCAAGATAGACTTTCAAAAATATACTGTCTTCAGATAAACATATACTGTAATAAAGAATCCAAATTCAATAACAACGACATTTTTTGAAGAATTGATTAATTGGATAAGCAATGTATCAATAAAAGTGTAAGGTAAAGTTGCAAAATTCGAGGTAGCATGAATTCCATATAGTATGAATTCAAAAACCATTATAGCATTAACAATACTTTCGCTACCAAACTCTCGCCAATTGTTCTCTTCTTCTTGTTCTCAATTAATGATCTGTTTCCCACTCAACACAATCTTATTCACGATTTTTTCTGCTCATTATGATTCTCGCTAGAGAAGCTCACTTAGTAAGTTCCTCATAAACGCTGATTTTAAAACATTGATCTATAAGACAATTCTTAATCGAAAAATGAGCACAAACTGATCTGTTTAGTTCCATGTTATCTGAGATATGTAAGATTTCGTTCTCTTCCGATTGTTGTAAAAGTGTATAAATTTCTGTTTGTGATGTGCAGAATCCTCTGGTGTTTTCTTAGATCAATAATCAGGCCCAAAGCCGGCTGGGAATTGGAAACTTGGGATCCATTAACCGACAGAAGCAGATTTATCTGACCTTTAAAATTGATACATCACCATTGAATTCGGAAACAAAACCAATATCGTAATTTTTATTCATTTTCACAAATTTGTTATTCAATATACAAAGCTACCTCTATCCAAACAACCACAAAATCTGAAACGAAACCTAAATTTTCGCCTAATGCGTCTAGTACGTTTTTTACTTCTAATGCAAAAGTGGAAGGGACACGGGATTTTAAGAATTTTTTCTCGAGAGTTTAAAGCTGACAACTTAGGTTCGTTTTAAATAGTAGATCAAAGAGGTCTCTTGAAACGAATAATTGCCAACTACAAATTAGTTGCTCAATAGATGAAACGTAAAGTCATGAACTGAAATGGATATTCGTTTGCGTGCAATGATAAAATTGATATTATTATGGCAAATTATGCCGTATTTACGATCAAATTAAGTTACATTAAATTTCAATCACTTGAGGTCGGGAATCTTTTTTAAAGTACAAACCGACATATTTGAATATGATGAGTTATACTCTTGTTAACTCTTGTTAACTTGGGATCAATGACCAATTCAGGGGCGAAATCACTTCACTTGATTGTGTTTCGCCAAAATTAAATGACCAAACACAACCTCCAATGAAAGATTAAAAGCTTCAACTGAAGAGAACATCTTTTTATATGGATAGAACTAACCGTTAGTAAACGTGATACCATTAGAGCCATATAGCTATATACAAATAGAGCCAGAAGCGGCTGTTAAACGGCTGATAAAAACCTTTAAAATCAAATGTTTAATTTATTTCCCTAGAAGAGGAACCAGAAAGAAAACTAAGATAGGAAAAGCGTAAAAGTAAGGCAAAATTTCGGCAATTAATTTGTCAGGAATTAATTTGGCTCAGTCTATTGGCTATATTTCGGGAATTAATTTGTCTGAGTCTATGGGCTATTTTGATTTTGCTACCTCTAACAACATTAATTATTTCTGTTATATTTAACTAATGTTTTAAAAATCTCTCAAAATATTTGTTAAAACTAGATCAAATAGAAAACAGTAAGAATTTCGGGAAATTGTGAGAAAGTTTGTACAACTTTTTGTCAGATGATGAACAAATTTAACCGTGGACAATTCTTTGGTACAAATTGGAATTCCGGATACATTTGGGTAATTCTTAATTTTACGTAAAAACTGCTTGAATTTTTTTTATTTTGTGAAATTTGAGTTTGGTCACTAAGAGAAGGTAATTGAAATTAGAATGAAGTGTCGATAAAACGAAAACTTTTGAATTTCAATTCCTACCTATTGTGATATTTAGGAAGAACTTAGGATGCTCATTGTTTAATTTGGAAGTTTCATAATTTGAAAAATTCGTAATTTTTGTTAGTTTTGTGCAAAAATTTGAACAAAATTGGGTTAATTTATGATAAAAAAAATTGTAATTTGAGTTTGAAACATTTTAAAATAGTTGATTTAATGCATAATTTTATGTCAATTCTCTTAAAAATTGGGTTTAAATGAGAAAATAATGGGTGAGGGGGACGAAAAAGAAATAAAGGCATGTTGGTTTGTAACTAAATTTGACTAATTTTTGTAAAATTAGGGTTATTTTTTGGGAATTGCGGTGAATTTTTAAACTTACAAAAAAATTAGAAAAACGGAATATATTTTGTAAACTGGTTGCAAATCGTGTAAATACTGGACAAGTTATAATAAAACAGAGTAACTGATGTTTAATTCTTGTATAAGTTTTGTTGTTTTTCGTACATTCGATTTATTTGAATAAGCAAGATTTTGGTAACGTTTTCAATTGGTTTCCAAAATTGTAGAGTTCTTGCCAATATTGGGTTGTAAACTGACTCGTGACTTTTTTTTCAGCTTTACATCCTCGTAGAATTGTCATCATTATTTTTTCAGCCTTTTATTTTTTACAAAAAAGTACACCTGCATTTTACCGGTTCGCAAACTATTTTTTTATTAGTTTTAGGTTTCAGCAACTAAAATTCCGGAAAAAAGTAATACGGAATTTTTTGGGCTTAATTTGTGTTCATTAAATTCTCCGACAAAAACCACACCACAAACAGGTGCCTTACCTTACCAATTTGCATAAATTTAGGGCATTATACACGTACAAAAAGTCGCTTTATAGATTTTGGTTTCGGAGCTGAATCTTCAGAAAAAGAAAAATGCAATTCGCAAATTCTTAACAATTAAATTATTTTTAGTGAACTGTACGTTGAAAAATATTTCTTATGCAGATACCACACTTTCTTTTAGCCAGAAACAAAAAAAAAATGAAAAATTGGAAACATTAAAATATTAAATTTAATTAAGTTTTTATACTGACAAAAAACGACATAATAGATTTTAAGTCAAATAAATTATTTCAATGACGTTTTCAAAAATGCTGAGATATGATTTCTTACAAGAAGTTTAGAAAATTACTACTTTTCAAAGAAAAACACAAAACCAAACGTTTCCATACAGTTCCATTTTGATTTTAGGTATATCTTCAAAAAAAATTGTTAAAAAATTCTCTTAGTTAGAGCGGAAGCATTTCCACTTAATCTGTTAAGGTAACTTAACAGATCTGTTGTTATCTCTCAAAAAAATTCAGGTTTTTTTTCTCAGTCTTATTTTCAAGTGCTTTATCTATACCTTAGCTTAATGTGTAAATACATCCATCAAAAAGCAATGAAAGTGGGTTATACATAAGGTTAAAACGGAGGTACTTTCAGTTACCCCCAAAGCCCTGTCTTATTTAATTATTACTTATAAGCCATACTCTCATGCAGTTCACTTCTTTCAACTCCGTAAAATTTAACAGCAATTTTAAATGGGATAGTTTAGGAGATAGTAAAGTAATTTTTTTGAATTTCCTTTTTGAAGTGCTTCCGGCTATAATTTTGACCTAAATTTGACCTAAAAAATGCTTCACAATTCAATCGCTCAGAAAAAGTTGAACCTCTATATCACTCCCAATATCGACAATTTCCAGATGTTTATTATGAACTAATTGTTTAAAGAACTTCAAAAGCGTTAAAAAAAACAAATAAAGGGCAAAGAAGAACCATTTAGCTAAGTATGGATTTTAGTGGAAGTAAATAATTTTTCTCACAAACTACAGATTGATGGCAAATATAAACAGCCAGAAATTATACAAAATTGTTGATTGGGTAAAAAAGAGATTAAAAAAAAACATTTTTTTAGTGAATAGACATAAGAAATAAAGGCATGTTGGTTTGTAACTAAATTTGACTAATTTTTGTAAAATTAGGGTTATTTTTGGGAATTGCGGTGAATTTTTAAACTTACAGTAAAATTGGAAAAACGGAATATATTTTGTAAACTGGTTGCAAATCGTGTAAATACTGGACAAGTTATAATAAAACAGAGTAACTGCTGTTTAAATCTTGTATAAGTTTTGCTGTTTTTCGTACATTCGATTTATTTGAATAAGCAAGATTTTGGTAATGTTTTCAATTGGTTTCCAAAATTGTAGAGTTCTTGCCAATATTGGGTTGTAAACTGACTCGTGACTTTTTTTTCAGCTTTACATCCTCGTAGAATTGTCATCATTATTTTTTCAGCCTTTTATTTTTTACAAAAAAGTACACCTGCATTTTACCGGTTCGCAAACTATTTTTTTATTAGTTTTAGGTTTCAGCAACTAAAATTCCGGAAAAAAGTAATACGGAATTTTTTGGGCTTAATTTGTGTTCATTTAATTCTCCGACAAAAACCACACCACAAACAGGTGCCTTGCCTTACCAATTTGCATAAATTTAGGGCATTATACACGTACAAAAAGTCGCTTTATAGATTTTGGTTTCGGAGCTGAATCTTCAGAAAAAGAAAAATGCAATTCGCAAATTCTTAACAATTATATTATTTTTAGTGAACTGTACGTTGAAAAATATTTCTTATGCAGATACCACACTTTCTTTTAGACAGAAACAAAGAAAATGAAAAATTGGAAACATTAAAATATTAAATTTAATTAAGTTTTTATACTGACAAAAAAACGACAAAATCAATTTTAAATCAAATAAATTATTTCAATGACATTTTCAAAAATGCTGAGATATGATTTCTAACAAGAAGTTTAAAAAATTACTACTTTTCAAAGAAAAACACAACACCAAACGTTTCCATACAGTTCCACTTTGATTTTAGGTATATCTTCAAAAAAAATTGTTAAAAAATTCTCTTAGTTCGAGCGGAAGCATTTCCACTTAATCTGTTAAGGTAACTTAACAGATCTGTTGTTATCTCTCAAAAAAATTCAGGTCTATTTTTCTCAGTCTTATTTTCAAGTGCTTTATCTATACCTTAGCTTAATGTGTAAATACATCCATCAAAAAGCAATGAAAGTGGGTTATACATAAGGTTAAAACAGAGGTACTTTCAGTTACCCCCAAAGCCCTGTCTTTCTTAATTATTACTTATAAGCCATACGCTCATGCAGTTCACTTCTTTCAACTCCGTAAAATTTAACAGCAATTTTAAATGGGATACTTTAGGAGATAGTAAAGTAATTTTTTTGAATTTCCTTTTTGAAGTGCTTCCGGCTCTAATTTTGACCTAAATTTGACCCAAAAAAAGGTTCACAATTCCATCGCTCAGAAAAAGTTCAACCTCTCTATAACTCCCAATATCGACAATCTCCAGATGTTTATTATGAACTAATTGTTTAAAGAACTTCAAAAGCG
The DNA here is from genome assembly GCF_964194025.1 of Convolutriloba macropyga. Lineage (NCBI taxonomy): Eukaryota > Metazoa > Xenacoelomorpha > Acoela > Convolutidae > Convolutriloba > Convolutriloba macropyga. The sequence continues at coordinate 44,629,646 of NC_134480.1, forward strand.
TTCAAAAAACAAATAAAGTGCAAAGAAGAACCATTTAGCTAAGTATGGATTTTAGTGGAAGTAAATAATTTTTCTCACAAACTACAGATTGATGGCAAATATAAACAGCCAGAAATTATACAAAATTGTTGACTGGGTAAAAAAGAGATTAAAAAAAAACATTTTTTTAGTGAATAGACATTGTAATAGCGATTACCATTTAACTGTTTTACATGATGTTGATTGGAACTTTACGTGAAGTATGCAAAAATAATGTGAAATTTAACTTTACGTAAAATTTAATACAGATAAAATCTCTACGTATGCTATTTATTTTGAATCAGTTTCCTTACTTTTAACACCAAAATTAAATTCTTAGATTTTGGCTCACAGTCAAGCTTTGGCTCTTTGTCATAAAATGAGAGTCTAGAGCCAATAATTGTTCCAGTCGTTTTATCGAAAAGAATTTTAGCACATTTTGCAGCTCTAAAATCCGATACCTTATAATTTGAGAAATATTTCTTTCGTTCAAGAGATAGAGTAATGGGCACGCTTATGAGGAATCATGGACTCAACAAACAAATTGAAATAAAAGTTATCACAAAACCCGAAAGTTATTTTCATTAATGAGAGCAAGTGAAATTTGTTCAGTAGTTACTTTTCAGTAAGAAAACACTAAATTCTGTTTTAACTGAAATATATTCTTAAATTATTGCAGTTCCGCGAAAAAAATTGTTTGTCATTAATAAATTTTTTTTAAGAGTGCATGCTTTTCTCCTATTTCAAAACAGCATCCAAATAGCTCAATGAATTTAACAAGTAAAAAAAATAGGATTCAAAATATTTTCTGCACACCTTTGAAAAATCTCCAGCCTTCTCAAAAAATGCAAAAAATGCCCGAGAGTGTATAATCTAACTCTGTGAATAGCACTCGTAAATTGTCAAATTATTCAGTCAGTTAACTTAAAAAATTAGAAACTGTTTTTGCTGCTCTGTTCTAACATTGTCCCAAATCAGCGTACACCAGAGCAAACAAGATGTCAACTTTGCAAGATATTTTGATGATCTTGTAAGTAATTTAAGATTATTTATTTGAAATTTTGCAGTACAAAAAACTATTTGGCAGGATAACAATAATCTAATTCACTCAGCTCCGCTTAAAGTTGGGAAATTTTTTCATCGCACACAACGTTTTTTTTAGTGACATAAAGGTTTCAAATAAAATTTGGTTGCGTTTCAAAGAAAATGAAGAATTTATTTGCGTAACACTCAAGTTTGTCAACTAAATTAAATTTGCTTGATGACTTAAGGCAACAGGCTCTGAGTAACTCGCAGTTAATTGCAGCTTATTCTCAAATGTTCGAAATATAGTTTGTTGCATAAGATTCTGACTCTTGGTACAATATTGCTTACCTTATAAATTCCACAATTTAATAATTCATAGTTACTTTCACTCAAAAATGGCCTAATTGTTCCGACCCCACATGTGGGGGAGGAACTATATACTCAAATGGGAAACTAAATATTTAAAATCTAAAAAGTTTTTTTGAAATTTGTTTTTTTTAGTTATCGAGGTCTGAAATTTTGTGTGATCAGGTGATATTTGGCACGATTCTGTTCACTTTTAGGGTAATTTTTTTTCAATTTAAGCTTTTTTTCTTCGCTTCATTCTACGCTTCAAAATTAAACAATTTTGTATTTCTAATAGGCCAGAGGCAAAAAAGCTAGTTATGGTCTCATAGGGAATTACACTATTTAAAAACAAATTCAATTTGAGAGCTTTTTTTTTAAAAATCTTATTTTTGTTTTAATTCAAGTCACTTAGACACTAGTCTCTTTTCATAACAAGGTTCCGTGAAGGAGAAAGATCCATTGCAGTTAAACGATGCCCAATGAACAAATAATTCGCTTTGAAGGAATCGCTCAAGTTTTTTTATAGCTTCGGCCCTGAGTTTTCGTAATTTTTATTTTCTTTTTGAGATTTTAAAAAAGTTTGATTTTCTTTTTGAAATTTAAAATTTTTGGTGGTCCTATGGAAGTCTCGTTGACTAAACATGAAGCAGACTTGTTTATGATCATTTACTAAACCTATCTAGTGCTTTGAGTGGACAGCTAATGGCTGTTAAGAATTAAAAAACAAATTTTTGAAAATTTTTTTGACATCAACCCATCTTAAACTTTTTTCTTTGTACCTCTAAGTCGGTCTCAATAGTGACTGGACCCTTTTCTTCTCAACTGCAAAAAAATGATATTGGTTAGCGGTTTCATCTTTAAATACTGGTTTTATGACTTCGATGCCACGAGTTTTCATAATTTTTTTGGACATTTTTTTATATAATTGGTTAATTTTAAAATCTTATAGTATTTTACTTATATTGAGAAGTTCCAATTGGCTTACAGAAGCCGTTCAATTGATCACAGATAAAAATGTCTATCTTATGATTTGATCTTTACCTTATAGTTTTTAGAGAACGCTTATGGTTTTAGTGGTTTCGACAATTCCTTCTCGCACAATTCTAATGAATTTTTTGTTTTTGCCAGTATTTGTTGTCATATTCATTGTCATATGACTAATTGTGATTACATATTGATGAAATAGGAATCAAAGATAACATTACCTTCCATCGAGGAAGAACTTAGCGTATGTATTGAAATCCTTAGAAATCTGATGAATTTAATGACTTTGAAAATGCGGGTTTTCTTAAAAAGTCCGTGGTAATTATTATATTTGTTCATATTTGCTGTTTTTAGGTTGTGACGAAAAACAATTCCATTCTGTTAAAAGACTATTTGAGATTTTAAAAGTTTTTACTGAATAGTTCATTTTTAAAGGCATCGACACTTTGCTCTTCAAATTTTGGTTTTGGATTAGCTGTTTTTGCCTGTTTTTTATTCTTTAAGTAGTCGTAAGATTTTTTCTAAATGCCGAGAGTTCTCATGAGCTTCTAATTGAGTTCTCATGAGCTCCTAAAGGTCTTAAAGAGTCTGATACTTTTCAACTTTGTTTTTCTTTTTGTCAAATTGTAACTTATTCTCATCATTGAGAGGTCCCATCCGCCTCCTTGTAATTCAAACATTAACGTGTTTTTTGTTAATATGTTGTAACTGTTGTTTTGTTTGTTGGAAAATATGCGTTTCCAAAAATATTTTGTCAGTGGTCATAATTTGTGTTTCTTTGTCTTCTTTTAGCAAATTCGCGTACCACATATCTCAATGATTTTCAAATGAGGCCCAGGTAAAGATATTCAACCTTTCAGTATAATTTTAATTTAACTAGTAGAAATAACAATTGAAATAAATAAAAACAATTTCAGATATTAACTGATGTTTATTATTATCAAATTAATTTCTGTTTCGCAAAAAATCTACGCCTTTAGTCTACACCTTAGTTAGTCTACAATTTTAGTCTATTTGTAAGGCTTTGTCTAACCAAAGACAAGTCCTATTGGTTTTCTAATGACGTTTTTATAATTTTATCTATAATTTTTTTCGTTAAAAGCTACTGGTTCTTAAAACGTTTGAAGTTATTTGGTTGACAATTAAGTCAAAAAGTAGATGAGCTCGGTTCGAAACATCATGTCAGTTTCTTTAATTTTGCAAAGAACAAGAACATTTTTTCTACAGTCACGTAGATTTGAAAAAAGTCTCAAGCTTTGAGAACTGATTTTCAAGTATTAAGTTTTGGAAAAATAATTTGATTATTCAGAGGACTGAAGACTATAGTCGAAGGTCATGAAAGACTGTTTTTATCTTGCAAAGTCAAGTTCAGTTGCGGAATGCTGCTTTGCTTTAGCTACAATTGTCTACTGCCCACCTTGAGTCTATACCTTGAGTACTGATAAACAATTTTTGGCTGGCAGGCATTGAACAATCTAAACCGGACACCTCTTTTATTCTGATCAATTTTACCACGAAATTGTAAACTTCAGAACGCTGCATCTTCTTTAAAAAATGCCAAACTTTAGATGAATGCGTGGATTTTTTTTGCACCAGAAGCGTACTAACTGAGTTCTGCGTCGTCAATTCAGTGGGCGTTTTTTATTTGAAGAATACTGTGTTAAAACAAAAAACGCTGTGATTTCGTTCACTGATAATTTTGTTCACAAACAAACGTAACTATTTGATGTGCACCATTACTGTTCAGCAACAGCTGTAATATTTCAGATAGCGAAATTTCAACTGAATCATTTATCTTTGCTTGAAGGAAAAAAAGAGAAAAAAGACGTTTCTTCAGTGAATAGAGAGCGCAATAGCGATTACCCTTTAATAGTTTTACATAATGTTAATTGGAACACTTTAAAAAATGTAAATTTATGTAAATAGAACAATATGTAAAAATTTTTACAAAACAAAAATCTGTACGCATGCTATTTATTTTTAATCATCTTCCTTTTTTTCAACATCTTCCTTATTGAAAATTATCTTCTTAGACTTTGACTCACTGCCAAGCTTTGGCGCTTTGTCAGAAAATAAACGTCTAGTGCCAATAATTGTTTCAGCCGTTTTGTCGAACAAAATTTTGCTAGAAAGCAAAAATCAAAAAAACTCATCAAAGATATATGCAACAGCTCATGTTTAAACAACTGTGAAAAAATATGCAGCTCTAAATCAGAAAGCTTGTAATATGGGTAGTTTTCCTTTCGTTAAGGGGAGTAAACAATTGGGCATGCTTATGGCGAAGCAGGGACTCAACGAACAACTTGAAAAAAAATTCTCACGAAAACTCGAAAATTCTTCTCATTATTGAGAGCAAGTGAAAGTGCTTCAGTAGCTACATGTCAATATGAAGACACTAAATTCCGTTTAAACTGAAATATGCCATAGTGTAATGCAATACAGAGGAGAAATTTATGTTCATCATTCAAAACAAATTTTATCAAAAGTGCGCATGTTTTTCTCCTATTGCAAAACAGCATCCATAATAGCTGAATGACATCAACAAGTCAAAAATTTGGATTCAATGAAAATATTTCTGCACAATTTTAAAAAAATATTTAGCCTTCTTAAAACAAAATGCCCGAGAGACTCTAACTCTGTCAATAGCATTCTAAAATTGACAAATTTTTCAGTCAGTTATTTTTAATACTTGGAGCACTGTTTTTGCTTCTCGGTCCTAACATTGTCCTAAATCAGCGTATACCAGAGCTAACAGGATGTCAACTTTGCAAGATATTTTGATGATCTATCAGGAAATCTACTTCGCTCAGATTCCCGTAAAGTTAGGAAAAATTGCAAATTTTTAATTGTGATGTAGTTGAACTCTGCTCTCATTTATTTTCATCGAACAAAACGTTTTTCAAGGGCAGAAAAGTTTTATACAAAAATTGCATGCGTTTCAATGAAAATAAAGAATTTATTTGCGTAACACTCAATATTAAGAGAAATGAACTCGAGTTTGTCAACTAAATTAAAATTACTTGATGATTAAAGGCGACAGGTTCTCGACAGCTCTTAATTAATTGTGGTTTATTCTCACAACTTCGAAATATTATTTGTTGCAGAAAATTCTGACTCTTAGTACAATATTGCTTACCTTATATTTTCCACAATTTAATAAATGATAGTTACTTTCATTCAAAACTGGCCCACAGTTGTTTTCAAATGAGTTTTGTTTCACTATGCTTTTCATGGTATTCGCAGACTGAATAATATACTGGCCAGAATTTTCAAAGACCGTTAAGTTAGGCTGCGCAGCAAAATCTAAGAATAGGTTTTTTAACTGGCCAGACTATTTTCATGGAACCCATTTTTTACTGATTTTTTGTCTGCGCACGGTAAAATGTGACATGATCATAATATGGCAAGTGTAAAAATACAGAATTGAAATATCATGATTCAGTACGGGTTTACTCTGGGACTCTACTCCGGGTTGTCATTTGAAGTCTCAATCAATTCTAGATCTGTACTTTAAAAGAAATTAACGAAATAATCAAATAAAATTGGTTGAATTAAACAATTTTATCGTAAAAATTGAACATCAAATCGCTTAAAATAACAAAAAAAATTTTGGTAAAATAATTATTAAAATTGTGCAAATTAAATATTAAATCGAATAATTAAAGAAAAGGTTTGTGTAATTGGTTAAAGAAAAAACGTGAAAGTAATCGTACACCAACTCTAGGAAGAAAAGACCTGCAATAAAAGTACCCATAACACGAAGAACTGTGTTATTCGACCTCACTCATGATAAAAATTGAGGGATATCATTCGAGAAAATAATAGAACCTAACATACCCATAACACTTTTGATCCAGGGTAGCAGGCACCAAGCAGTACAGTCCTGGTTTGAGCTGAACCCGCATCAGTACCTCTCTTCGCATGTTGAACTCTGGAGGTTCGATTGGCTTGATATCAGCAAACACTTTTTGAGGCAGAGGAGTATTTCTGGGCTGGTTCATACCAGTTATCTAAATCAATTGATATTGTGAAAAGAACAAAAATGTTCTCTTAAAAAACAAAAATGTCCTCAAAAATCTACTATGACTACTGTGCTATTGTAAACATTTTATTACTCCAACTAACTCAGTTAAACTTTAATTGTTCCCATTTTTTAATACGCATTATCATAACCGCTCAGTAAGTTATAGTTACACGTTGTCAGAGCATTTATGATAATTAATAGAAAAAATGTGAACAAAAATTAAAAAGGAAATTCACTTTCAAATTCGTTTGAACTATAAACGGACGTGAACAGCTGAATTCACTGTAGCCAACAAAAGTAATAAAATCATCGGCCACCCAAAAGGTGAACATAAAATTGCTTGAGGGGATATTTATTCCGAAGTTCAAGGCTCCATACACTTAAAACTACGTAAACAACTCGCGTTTCACATTCAGGTGTTATATGTTTGTTTAACAAGCTCCTTGTGTGTTTTTACCTCAAATAAAGTGATCCCTATGGTGTAAAGTAGTCTTTGAAATTGACTTAATTACAATTGACTTACGATCTCAAACAGAAATTACTCTTGCAAATATTGCCAAAATGCTAGAAACTGCTGTTTGGTTCTCACGGTTTTTTTAACAACGATTCTCGAAGAAAACTGAAAAAGATGCAAGCGTATTTATTGTTCAATGTAAGAGCAAGGATTTGTCTTCTGGAAAAGTCAAATACATGTTGAAAAATCACTTGTCTATTGTTTACCTCGAAAAGAGTGAATCCTATGGTATGTTTCTTCACATCCGCCTGTCTTGTGTTCATTTGGATGAGAGAGAACACAACTGAGCATTCATCGTCATCTACCATCTCCTGAAATATATCATCTCAACTTACTTATATAAACTTAATCACAGATTTATAGTGAAAAAATATGTTACTTTATCAAAAAATACCTCATCAATCCTTTGGTTAAATCTTAAAATCCAACAAGGTGGCTTGGTAATGTGCGATTGCACATAAGGTTCCGACCCCACTCATCCACAATTTTGGCATAATTGTCTACCAAATGAGGAACAGATAGAAAAACACAAAAAATTCAAGTATTTTTCAAAAAAAAAACTGGTGTATGAACGAAAAGATAGCCTCCAAAGCAAATAACTCAGTGGAGTAAAAAAATGATGCATTAGGTTGATGAGATATGCCGATATTAAGAAAGCGAGCGAAGACGAACGACAAAATCACACAACAATAACAAACATTAATTACATCAAAAAATGTATGTCCGTTTTAAAAAATAAAACTTAATAACAAAGTCAAAATAGCGTCAGATAAAACTGAAAATAAACAATCAACTGGTAATTCACCAGAAAAAATGGTTTTTCACCAGTTCATAATAAAGCTTGGTAACAATTAGACAAAAAAGAACAGAAACTTTGAAGTTAGAAAATTCGCTGAATTTAAAAAAAAACAATTAATTTCAAAGTAATGAAAACCATTAGGAATCAACTAAAATATTCCATAGGTTTACAATTACCAATTGTTCTATATAAGGGAATTAAGAACTCTTGGTATTCAATTTTTTATGCAGTTACAAAAAGAACATTAAACAGACAACAAACAAAAAATCAATGAAAACTTGCCAAAAAATGCTTTGGAACCTTAAAGCCATACTTTGGCCCCCAAAACATGTTTGATTGCATCTTCTTCAAACACCGATAATGCATTATGTGGCCGCTCAATAATGAAAATAAGCAACAATTAGACAAAAAAATGCAAAATTATGTAATACTTGTTTATTCGAAAAAAGTTTATTTCCAAAGACATGAAAGTCATTAATTACAAATTGAAAAAGTTGAATAGGTTCATTCATTCTTCCAAAGGAAACCCATGAGAACTGCAATTATCCAGAATATGCCTTACGTCTACAAAAAGAACGTCAAATATGACAAAAATCAAAAACTAATTTACTTTTTTTTGTGAAAAACCGTGAGGAAGCCAGTAAAGTCATAACGAATACTCTTAAAACAATAGATTTTGTGACAAATCCCATTTGACATCTTCCCTTGAAATGTATTATATGACCTCTCATTAACGAAACTAGTTAACAATTAGACCAAAAAGATAAAAGCAAGATTATGTAAATTTTGTTTTATCGAAAAAAATTTATTTCCAAACACATGAAAGCCATTAATTACAAAATGGAAAAGCTGAATAGGTTCGTTTATTCTTCCAAAAGAAGCCCTCGAGACCTGCAATTATCCAGAACATGTCTTGGGTCTACAAAAAGAACGTCAAATATGACAAAATTCAAAAATTAATTTACATTTTTTGTGAAAAACCCGTCTCGAAGCCAGTAATTTCATAACGCATTCTTTAAAAACTTTAGATTTTGTGACACCAGTCACTTTTGACACCTTCTCTTGACAAAAATAATGTCATATTTAACGAGACCAGGTAACATACAGACAATAAAAGGAACAAAATTGCGAAATTGAAAAGTTTTTTTTTTCATTTTCGAAAACAATTGTTTTCAAAGTCATGAAAGCCATTATCTATCTTCTAATATCAGAACATCGGCTCCCCTACTCTTCCAGGAGAAGCCAACCAAACCGGGTCCTTGTACAGGAAATTAGATACGACTAAAAAGACAAAGTAAAAACGACAGTTACAAAAATAAAAAAATTCAGTTAAATTCTTCGAGAAAGTATTATCGAAGCGGTGAACAACCACAATCTGTATCTTTAAGGATTTATTTATCATCAATGGTGCATTATTTTTAAAGCGAAAAATGTGATATATGAACTGACAATAACGTGATAATTTGACAAAACTAGAAAAAAAAATAAAAATGGGCAAATAACTAAAAATTAAAAAAAATTGTGAAATCTACTAGTATCAAAGCCAGAACACCATTACTTAAGGCCTGAAGCCGCAAAAAGACTAACTTTGAATTCAACAGAAAGAAGGAGCACTCTTTGATTGCTGACACTAAGCTATAAGTTGACCAATGTAAGAGAAAAATGGAGGCAAATTTCAATAAGCCATTTTTTATTTAAAAATCAAATATTTTAAAAGTCAAAACGAACATAAGCTTTCAAGAAACAACTAACAAAAATAATTCCGAGCTAATTAGGAAGCCAAAAAGATCTATCACTAGTGAGCTTTGATTCGAAATGTTCTGTTATTTAATTAATATAAAAAAAGATCTTATTTTTTTTCAACAAACCGACTGATGACAATCCGAATTATTTTTGGATTGTAAAGGTACAAGATTGGTACAGAACTAGTCCTGCTAATGTTGATTGTCCATTAGGAACATTTAATTTTTGGAATGTCATTGATTTAGATATTTTATGTGTTAAAAAATCAAAAGTAAATGCTGCGTTTTTGATAATCAACGAATAAAGTTTGCGAAAAACGGCAAAGTTTTATTTACTGAGCACTCTCAAAGAAGTTGAAGTGGAATTAGCCCCTTTTTCAGTCTACAAAGATTGCGTTCGTGGTGTTTGGGTGTGTACTTCCTGCAAATTTAATCAGAGTGGACTAAAGATACTTATTTCGTGCTGTTTTTGATGAAAAAGTCTGAATTTTGTGAAAATTTTATCCGGAATTTGTGACAAAAAAATTCAATGAAAATAGCCGACAATGTTTTTTGTCTTAAAAGTAAAATCAGCAACTTTTGCATGAAAAATTTATTTAAATTTTATTAAAATTGGCGAAATTTTGGTCAAAAATTCCGAAAAAAGGTGAACGGAATTCAGTCTATTTTCTCGAAAGTTTAAACCTCGATATCTCCATGTCAAAAACGGAAATCAAAAAAATCTTTTTATTCCATATTCTACGCAGGACAAGCTTTCTAATGATACTAGTCTCAGCTGTCTAAGATGAATATATCGATCGGCCAAAATTGACTGAACAAAAAAAACCCAGTTGATTATATAGTTCCTCCCCCCTCAAGAGGGGTCGGAACAACAAGGGGGCTCGGTAATGTGCGTTCCAGTGCAGTTCATCCACATTCTTGACTTAATTGGTTACCAAATGAGGAAAAGATAGAAAAACATACATCTCGTTCAATAAACCACTAACGGAGTAAAATAATGCCACTTTAGAGGGCCGATAAAACATTAATTACGACAAAAACTCGATGTCTATATATTAAAAAACATTAATAAAATAATATTCCCATCAGACAAAACCTTTAACAAATCATCCTCTACTTCATTAGAAAAGAAATGGGACCTGTCCTCGATGCGATTGGGTAACAGGTAAACAAAAATAGAGCAAAAAGGGGCGAAGTTCAAAAATACGTTTCTATTTTTGGAAACAATTAATTGTAAAGTGATCAACATCATTGAAAAATAACTGAAATCAGTAGAATGTTCATTCATATCTCCATAGGAAGCAATTGAGACCTGTCATTATCCAGTTTATCACATAAGACTACAAAAAAGAGGACAAATAGCGGCAACAACAATGTCATTTAACAGTTAGCTATAAAAGAAAATCGTTAATGAAGTTGAATTATACTTGAAGAAGCAATTCGGGTGTATCATTATCAGGTATATGTCAAACAAAATAAAAAAGAAAGATAAATATAAGAACAAATAAAGAAAACAGTAAAATTTGCAAGAGAACTCTGTCCCAGCCCATGAGAGCATAAACGATGCAAAAAACTATTATTATATTCAGCGCGCCTTTTTCAACGCTGTGCATTTTTCTAACACCGCATTGTTTTAATTGGACATGTCAATATTGTGTAAGTCGACAAGGAAACAAAGTGAACCTATAAAATGTGCAATTCTAATCAAAAATCAAAGAAACATTTCTTAAAAACTCCTGGTTTCAAAAACCAGAAACCTCTAGTTAAACAGAAAACCGTTACAAAGCTTGATTTAAAGCTGACGGAAAATAAATTTTGGCCTGTCTTTACTGAGACTACGCCAGAAGTTGAGAGAAATAAGATAAAATAGTGTCAAATTTCAAAAAATCACCAATACATTCTTAAAACAAATATTTTCAAAGTCATAAAAGACATTAGATAACAACTACAAGCTTTGTCTAGGCGCACTTATAGCTCCTATAGAAGCGAGTAGGATTTTTTATTGGGGAGATTAAATCATTGGACTACAAAAAAATAGCATAAGAAGTCCAATTTTTTTTTTACAAAAACATTTGCTCAAAGATATAAAAACCATGAGAGTAACACTGAAACCATAATAATTTTTGTTGGGCCTCATTTGTTCCAATCATTATCTGACAATAATGGAGCCTTGATCTGAAACTCTGCCTGCAAATGCCGAAATTTGAAAAAAACGCGCCCAAAAAAACGTAAACATTTTTAATTTTAAGGATCCATGCTGAGATCAAAATCCGATATGAATTTGCTGCCGTCCACAAAAACCTTTAATTGTTCAAACGGTTGCGAAATACGGTCAGCTTTTAGTTAAAATTTTTTAGTATATAGAAAATAAATGACGCATTTTGTTTAATTTTCGATTACATATTTGCAAAAACAACTGGCAAAATTATACTTCCAGAAGCTGTTAAAGACAGTGGGAGTACAGTTTGCTCACTTTTTGAGCTGACGAAAGATATTTGCGCAGTTATTAGGTGTCGGCATAGAGCAAATTTAAAGAAAGTGGGTTAAAATGCATATTCGGTCCCATTTTTGACAAAAAATATCTGAATTTCGATTGATTTAGCTTTAATTCTAACCAAAAACAACTGGGATGGAACAATTCGGCAACCCTCCTCCATCTTTGAGGATTACACCAATAATTCTTTAGCAAAATTGACGTAATTATGACAAAAATTACGGATAATTTGAATGAAAGCATCGTATTTCGGCCGAATGTTCACAAAACTAAATATCTCGATTTTTCCTTCTATTAAACAAAATTGAGAAGAGACTTATTTCGTATTCTACGCTTGACGGGCTTTTCAATGATTCTGCGCACAACTCTCAACCTTTTTTTTATATCGATCGGCAAAAATTGACTGAACAAAAAACCCTTTTGAGTATATAGTTGCTCCCCCCACTAAAGTGAGTCGGAACAATTAAGGTGGCCTGTGAGATGCTGTGGTTCGAAAAAATTATTCCCATGTTGAGATAGAACTTCATGAAAAAATAAAAACGGGCGAAGAAGCGCGTGGAGGTATTTCTTATCTCATATTACCAATTATATTGCGAAAATTATCCTACCCATTATATCGCCATTTATATTACCAATTATATTGCGAGTCTTTTCATAGAGCAACCTTCCGTATTACTTTCATAGTCAACCTTTGTACCAATTGTTTAAAGCACAAATTTACCAAATTTGGTAATTGGCCAGACCGAACAGACCGAAATATGGGTATTGGCCAGACCGAACAGACCGAAATATGGGTATTGGCCAGACCGAACAGACCGAAATATGGGTATTGGCCAGACCGAACAGACCGAAATATGGGTATTGGCCAGACCGAACAGACCGAAATATGGGTATTGGCCAGACCGAACAGACCGAAATATGGGTATTGGCCAGACCGAACAGACCGAAATATGGGTATTGGCCAGACCGAACAGACCGAAATATGGGTATTCGCCTGACCGAACAGACTAAAATTGCCATTGGCCAGACGGAAGGCGCGACCCAAATTTTTTCCAGACCATTGTGGACGGTCGCACCGGACCCCCCTGTCCGCGACCCAAGTCGGTCTGGCCAATACCTGTCTTGGGTCGCGGACTTCATCCTGGGTTGACATAAATCCGCAAAGCGATACTTAATAGCGAATTGGCTGATTTTGCCCCCAACTACATTTGGTCACCATCAGTATGCGTAAAAGGGTTTGCGAAATACACCCTTTGCGAAATACACCCTTTGTATTTAGTTTCCAGAAATTTTTATCTTTTAATCCATTAAATGCGCTGAGGTATTGAGATTGGAAGATACATTTTGTGGAAACTATTTTTATAAAGACTTCAAGAATAGTCCAACATTCAATTACAAGCGAAATTGGCAAAATTTTGGTAAATCCCACTTATTAACATAGCGACACGGAGTTTAGTTGCATCAAGGATTATATTTCCTCGTAAAATTTTTTGGCATACCTCTGCCTGTGGTTTAATGGCGCTTCAGGGGCGCTTTAGAATTAATTTCTGTGCAGCCAAACAGAGAAGGACTAAAAGCACCAAATGTATGAGAGAAACCGTCTTCGTGGATCTAAATAACGCAAGGTAGACCAAACTTTAGGTGACCATTGGCCGTAGAAAAATTGGTGGCAGTAAGCACAATTAAATAAAATTTGCTTCAGGATTGAATGTAACCAAAATTTATTTCCACGATTAGTGTTTTGGGGCTAGCGTGAAAAATAGTGAACGTATTTTTTTACTAATGCCACTAAGAAAAGTAGCTTCACCTTTTTCCATGGTTGCTGAATCTATTAGCTAACATAGTGTCCATTTAACCAAAATGAAGATTGTTAATCAATAGTGTATTAATAAGACAACTGGAAACTTTACGTCAGTTAACCCACGACACTGTTCGCGAGAAACTAAGCCTTTGAATTGGCTCTCAATTAATTTTTAAGGTACTTCGGGCCATAGTTAATTAGGCTAATTGCATGCTCAAATTTGTTGAACCGAAGTTCAATTATCAGTGAAAACTAATTACAAAATAAATGCCCTTTCGACCAGAAAACATCTTATTTCATGCTTTTTCCACATTCTCAGCAACTAGTTTAAAGCGAAAGAGAAAGGCTGCGTAAAGTCGAAAAAGGTTTTGAAGTGTTGTCAATCGTTTCAATAAAACGCCAAATTTTCTGAAATGTGATACCTCAGACAGGGGCCTTGTAAGGTCTGTTAATCTATGTTTTATTTATTTTAATTTTCATCTAGTGAAAAAAAAATCAGAATGAAGGTAATCATAAAGCATACCAAAATTTGGTTTCTGGAAAAATATCAACACAATTGGCAAAACTAACTTAATTTCTGCTACATTTTTTTGGAGAAAAAAATACTAATTGTTTTCAAAAGACAAAGAATCAATTTCAACGCATAATGACAAGTTGCATCAACGACGAAAAAAATGCTTTTTTTATGATTACTTTGAGTTCAACATTTCACTAAAGGTTTACGACTATTTCTCGTGACGGATTTTAGAGACAATTATTTTTAGTCACCCTGCTATCTTGAGCAGCACGCTTCGATTATCTCTTTCAATTACTAGTAACACAAAATTAGAGGATTTTCCTTAAACAAAAGCAATGAAAACATGAGTTTTCAGAATTAAGTTTACCAAGACGAATCATGAGTTACCCGTATAAATCTGAGAAAAACTTATAAATTAATTAAAAAAATTGTTTTTCCTCGTTTTTTAATGAACGCCAAAAAACTTTTTCGGTTTTCTAGCGGACGTTTTCCTTATGTACTCCCTGTTTTGACTAAAAAAATAGCTACTATCTTGAAAACATACTAACCTGGTAACTTTATGCAAATGTTTAAATATTTTAAAAATTGGCCCTTAATTTCAACTTTTCTCCTAATAAAGATTTAAAAAGAAACTAATATAGATAAGCCACAGAACCTCTGAGCGCCGCATGCAAATGAGGGAACAACCTAAGTAATGACATTATGACGTGCCGTACTTTTATACGCATACTGTGATCTAATTTTTCAACAAAAAATTTGGTTCCCTCACTGCAGGGTTTTAAGATGTCACAAATTGTACGTTTGAGAAATCTTATTGTTCTTCCAGATTTTATTTTACGCAAAATATTGTCTAAAATCACATCATTTTTTTAATTCAAGAAAATCAATAGTACAAAAAAGGTCTCTTCAGATGAGAAATTTTTTGCCAAACCTCACAGTATTGAGAAACTCCAAAAGAATCGACGTGGAAGCAAAACAGCGGGCAGAGAAACAGTGTGGAAAAAATTGTTAAATTTCTATAACCTGCTGTCACATTTTTTTCTCCAAATCATAACCCGAAAAATTACATTTCCATGATTCCAGTTTAAAATAAGCTGTTTTTCAAAAAAAATAAAAGCTTTGCTCAAGTTCATTGCAAGGACCAAATTTGCTGAGACGTTTAGTTCCACCAAGAATGTAGTAATAAAAAAATAAAAATGCAAGGGAATTAAAGATGTTTCCAGCAACTTTATAAGTCAACCAATTCCAATATTCGAAATGGAAATTTTTGTTCCCAGCAAATACCAAAATCTGAACCCTGAAAAACGCTCTCAGTTCCCTTGATTATCAAAATTTAAGGCAACTTTTAATCAATGATTTATTTTAATCGCATGGCTCGTTTTTTGTAAAATTTTTAGAAAATTTATGTCAGTAAATAATGCAACTACGAAATTTCTATTTTCTTCTTCTCAAAAACCTGAAATTTGTATCTCAGCACACGCAAACTTTTTGTACCACAACTCCATGTGAAACATTTTGGCTGCGTGAAATGATGATGCTTCTAAACCACGCTTCAAAAGTCTTCTTTAATTGATATGTTGAATTGAAATACAATAAAATCAATGCTAATAAATCTGTCACGAAAAACAGACTTTTTTGATTTTTTCCATTTTTGCACGTGCGTTGGAGTTAAGTCGCTGCGTTGAAGAAAGCTAAGCTCGAAGTTGAATTCGTTTAAAATTGGATCAAACTTATTGAAGTAAATTACCTCAAGAGTTCAAGACCGAGCTTCAAAACCCGTTGAGATTGTTCTCGATCACCAACCCAAGGTCGTACCGCCGGTAGCCCCTAGAGATATATGCTATTAGGCGCCAGCAGATTTACTGACATTTCAAAAAAGCAGTCGAGTTCTACAACAGTAAATGCCACAACGGGGGGACACTTCTGAGAACATTTTTTCCTAAAAATTCCTAGGCCAGACATCAAAAAAAGTAGTGGTCGACAACAACACTATCAGAAATCTAGCTATCAAAAAAGGAACCTTCGGTTCGGGAAGAAAAATCGTTTTTACGATTTGCGGACCCGGGATGACATAAATACAGTTTTGAACATAAGAAAAATGAACTACAATTTCAGAAAAAATGTTGTGAACGATAGTGTTCTTGTGCAATTCCAGTCTCAAGATAATGCAAAATCACGAGACATCATTGATGACTCTGAACACATCAGTGATGCACTTAATGGTTTGACGCAAAATTTTCAAGACCTGAGTGTAAAAGAGCAATTCCACCCAACAACAGTAACCATACTTTTCATCCCTGACACTGTCAACGAACTCTATAAGGTGCAAGTTTTAGAGAACTTGGGGAATGAAACCAAAATTAGATGTAGTGATTGCAGCTCATAGAAGTACTCGTGATTCAATGCGAAATCAATTTGGTCCTATTCGAAGCACAAACATAATTTGAACTATCGCAAAAATATAACAAAAGCAGTTTCGGATAATATTGACCTACTCCTCGCATCCTGTGAGCAAAACCAGCTTGATGAGCAAAACCAGCAAAACCAGCTAATTTCATTGAAAACGTTGAACTAACAAAACAGAAAAAAATAAAAAAACTGCCCTGTATACAGACAATAGTAAGTTCACATGTTCCAACATGTCGTTTCGTTCCGGTCAAATTTAGAGTTAAAAGGTCACAACTGCTAACCAGCATCCTGGATGATTGTGCCAAAACTCCAGATGACGAACTAAATTGGCAGAAACTGTGTTCAGCTTCGAAATGCATCCTGCGTGCAAGCATCCGAGGAGGTAAGAAGCATAAACGAAATCAGGATCAGCGACTCTCCGATTGCATTGATCAATTGAATAAGGGTGAATATGCAAACTTTTTGACAGAAGCAAAGTAAAATTCCACAAACAGAATAGAAGAAGAAGCCAGCAGAGCTAACAGTTTATGTTTGCAAGATCAATTTGGTCGCGAAGCAAAAATCCTGTCATCTGAGGGACTTGCGCCTAACAGCAGAGCTACTCTGAAGGCACTAGAAGAACTATATCCCAAAGAAGCTTCTCCAGCCTTGCTCCAACCTGACAATGTTGCATCAAGTGCGTATCAATTTAGCAATAACATAGTTTTTGAACAATTGAAAACTTGCAGCAAGTACACTGCAACTGGTCCTCCCAAGATGCATCCAGAGCATCTATTGCACGCACTAGAATGTACTGCTCCCGACCAATCTGAATTCGATCTTAAATCAACAACAAGGTTTGTAAGTACTGGAAGCCGGGGTATATTCCCTTCATTTGTTTCAAAAAACCTCTGCAGTGCATCGCTCAACGCTCTATCCAAAAAGAAAGGGAGAGTACGCCCAAAAGCTGTCAGTGAAATTCTGAGGCGCCTTATTGTTAAATGTTTAGTGAAAGAAGCAAAATCAGAAGCAATTGAGTGGTTCGATTCCATTCAGCTAGGGGTTGGAGTTAGCGGAGATGCGGAAGCAATCAACCACTCTGCGAAAATCACTTACGAAAAGATCCTCAACGCTGACTCTAAGGAAAGAGTGCTTCAGATTGATTTCCGAAATCCCTTCAATTGGGTTAAGCGTTCACATTTACTGACAGCAGCATGCGATTTCATACCAGGTATTGCAGTTTTTACAAATTTTCGCTACTCTCAGCATGTTCCACTAGTGTATAATAGCGCCAGTCTTCAAAGTAAATCGGGTGTTCAACAAGAAGATCCCCTGCGTCCACTTCTCTATTTGTTGACGTTATGGCCTGTTATAGAAAAAATAGGACACGCGTTACAAATCTTACCCAGCACACTTGGTATTTGGACGATGGTTTCATTGCAGGCTCCGATGATCAAATCCGAACAACAGTCGTTATCTTAGCTAATGGAGGTGCAAAAAGGGGTCTGTAATTGAGGAAAGACGAGTGGGAACTCTGCTTAATTGTAGACCTACCCTAAGTTGATTGAGTGGTTACAGGAATTACAGGCAAGGGTTTTGAAGTACTGGGTACCGCTGTCGCCTCATCAGAATTCGTTTCTTCGTGCGGGCGGAAACGTGTTCAAAAACTTTTGTCGCTCTTGGAGAATTTTATTTATCTGGATGATTTTCAAAGTGCTCTCGGCATACTTAGTTATTGCTTAGGTACAACAAAAACAGTCTACTATCTACGCACTAAGGCGCCTCCAAGAGATCTGATCGATGTTTTAAAAATATTCGATTCCAGCCAACGGGATTCGTTAGATCAAATAATAGGTACAGTCACCTGTGGAAATTCAAGGAATCAGTCAAACCTGCCAATAAGCACTTCTGGCCGCAGAGTGCAACAATCGCAAAAGCAATACAGGGCCGCATTTGTGGGCTCAGTGTTAGCTTCTGATGACTCAGTGTTAGCTTCTGGGATCAGAAAATTATAAACCAGCGTGGAGTTTTTAAAGAACTCTATACATGCCTTGAACCTTTCAACTTGACTTCCTACACACAGAAGAGAATTCAAGAAGCTGTAGATACTGAAAAGTTTTGTGAGCTGTTAAAAAATCAGTCGCCAAACAGGGAGAAAGCAAGACTGCAATCACTTTGTTTGCCTCAATCCGGCGCACGCCTTGCGGCACCTCCAGTTCCTGCCTTAGGTCTCCATCTCAGTCCCAGTGAATTTCAATTTAGTGTCAAGTACAGACTAGGGATTGCAGTTTATGAAGATGAAAGAAAATTCCCTTACAGCAGGTCTGGGACACTTGACGTTTCCGGTAACCACGCAGTCATCTGTCACGGAAGGACGGATGCACTTTCACCGCAAGACAGGATTCGTGACCGTATTGCATGAGCTTGCTGAGCAGCTAACTTGTCCCCAGTCATCAAAAAATGGAACCTTATTGGTGGAAAAAGTTATCGACCTGGCAACATTTTTCTGCCTTCATGGAAATCAGGTCGTCCAGCTGCTCTAGACGTCACCGTAACTTCTCCACTGCAACCAAACATTATAAATTATGCGGCAGAGAAGTCTGGTTACGCGATTGATGCAGCCGAAGAGCAAAAGTATGCACAACACGAAAATAGTTGCTCTGAGCAAGGAAATCTGTTTGTTCCCCTTGCTGTTGAGTCATTGGGCGGTCTGACAGTTACTCTCAAGAAAAAGTTAAAGCGCATAGCTCTGTTTAGCTGAAAGCAGGAATTATCAGTCGATAGGACATGCTATCGCTTTTGACAGATTGGCTCAGTCGTTTTCCGTTGTGATTTTACGAGTATCGGCTACAATGTTGCTTGCACGAGTCCCGTAACCCCGAGTTTTGTAATGCTTTTCGGCAAATTCTATTTTGGGCAATCATTGTGAACTCCAGGAAGAATGGAGTTATTTTAGAGGTGTCACCCAATGGGAGGGGACCTTCGTTTTTGTAAGTATTGTCTCACCCAACGAGCGGAGAGAACGTAAATAATTTTCAAGAGTTCAATGATGATTGAAAAGAGAAGAATTCTGAAATTTAAGGAGAACAAGACTGATGTTATAAAGAGCGATTGCGAAGAATGAAGAATTCTTTAACAAAACAAACACTTCCTTAATTGAACTTTAAATGAGCAAAAACCTCCCAATCAAAGTTTGATAACAATGATTTGTATTAAACTTTACGTATATATTCATATTATTACTCATAAATGCATTTTGTATTTTGTTCATATATGTTAATGCATAATTTTAATAAAATTTAAATTCAAAAAAAATTAAACCAGTCTGCGCAACTGTAAGATTTTTCTCTTTTCTTAATGAAACTTTCGTTTTCTCATGGCAAAAGTTGTTAGAATAATATGACAGAAAATTGATGCTCAAAAAGAATGCTGTGTGTCCTTTATGTATAACTCTCGTACTAACAGGTATTTTGACGAGGTACTGTTGATTGACAGAGAATGCCCCTCCCCTGACTCCCCCGGCAGTTGCCAGATCCCAGCAGCCCTCTATCCTCTGGACATGCCAGCTGCCCTCATTGACATTGGCAGCGTCTGCATCCTGGAACTGGAAGTGACACATGGAGACATAAGTGAAGGTGTGACCGAAGTCCTCGAACTCCATGTAGAACTCGCCATCTAATCAACGCACGCGCAAATGTTAAAGGACGTGTTAAAACTTTAAGATTTTATGGGAAATTTTAAACTTCTAACAGTTTTATACAGAGTCTAAGATTTTACAGCAAATTGTTTTTGTCTAAATTTCTACAACATGAGCTACCATAGGTTTCTTAAGGTTTACTTACCTCTAAAGTTTTAAAAGATGAATTTTTAGAGAGTGTAAATTTAAAAACATGCTTTTAAAGTGTAGGGATCTACGAGGATTGGGTTTTGAAATATTACCGCATTTCATAATCATGTCACAAGAGACAGTTTTGCTGTAGTGAGAATTTTTGATATCTAGAGCGCTGGAAATTCTCTGGCAAGCTCTGGGAAGTTTTTAATTATCAGATCTTTGAGTTAGAATATTTATTTATGGACTTGTCCGCCTTCTTTGCTAAAAATTTGAAGATTGAAGTTCATGTGTAAAATCTATCATTACTACTATAACTAGCTCTGCACACTTTACGGATATGTCATCCTTAAAGCCAAAAAACTGTAAAAAAATCATTTTCAAAATTTTAATTTCAAGAAAATGAAAAAAAAAATTTTAGAAAGTTTCATAGAAAGAACTTTTGGAAAGGTTGCATAAATGTAAAAGGAAGTACACACTCATGCTGAATAAACTTTCATCTAAGACTTTGTTTGCGGTGACATGAATACCGTCATTAGTGACGTGTAGTTTGTTTCTTATGCGTGGGTTCAGTTTGTCCCATTCTGAACTGTCGTCACTCCATCGTCCATTCCACTCTTTCTCACCCCATGGGTTACGGATACGGATCAGTCTGGAAACAAACAAAAATTGGGAAAAATAAAAAGGGCGCTAAGTGGCTTAGAAGCGATACTATATCCTTCGACTAAAACGCAAAAACTATACCCAGATTGGATGAAAAGTCCTACGAAGGTCTGGAGACAAATTTTCGAAATGTACCAAAAATTCAAAATTATTTGATTTCAATTTACAATTACGCATCAAAACATTGTAAACGGTACCGTTTTGAATTAACAATTTGACTAGCCTTTTAGTTTGACCGTTTTCCTCTGGGTCTGGACTGCGTTCCAGCACAACCTCATACAGTCCAGTCACACTATAGGCATGACCCTTAATCAGACCATTGTCACATGTCACTTCGAAACCCTCTTCCTCCCCAGAAGTCGGAATTGAACATCCTACAAACATTCATCAATAAATTGAAACCAAATCTCGGATTGGGTGAACAATAGCAGATTGATCACATCAGAAATTTCAGTTCTCTATAAAGAGCAGGCAACTCAAAATCAAAAAGTCTTAACTGAAATGTAAAACTTTTCATTATTTTTTGTGTGAAAAAATTTTGAGTGAATATAGTATGCCTGCTAAATTGGAAACGGCCCCGCATCGCCCATTTAAGAGGATGAATTCAGCCATATAATTGATGTTACATAACACTGCAAATAAGTGCGTACAATCTTGCAAATTCTGGAACCAGGTGGTTGTTTTTACTGATAGGGATAGGAACCAAAAAAACTCCAGCTGCGCCGAAGATTTAAAACTATTTTCCAAAAATTTATCTAAAAAATGAATACCCTAAAAAGTGCACTGATGGAATTGTAATATTTAAAACTGTGGATAATTCTACTACAATCTTTTTCATTAGTTACCTAAAAGTGATCCTCGATCCAGACAGCTGGTCATCTTTTTGGACTTGACCTCTATCTCTTCTGGGGTGCTGTCTGGTTCCAGTCCCAGTTTCTCAGTGATGCCTCCAGTCAACATAGACAGTCCCTCCTCTATTGAACCAGCCGTGAGAGAACCGTAGCTACCAAAGATCTACAAGAGTATGTTGATCATGAAACCCAGTTTATGTGTCTTTGGCGTTCTGAGATCTAAGATGCTATCACTGATGCTAATGAAATTCCGGCAAAAGTTTCCGTGCATTCTATCGGAGAAACTATCACCAATTTCGTCGAAAGATATTGTTTCAATTGTTTTTATCTAAGTTTTTAAACCTTAATTCCAAAAATTAATCTAAAATGTTATATTTTATGGTAAAGTGGTTATGTTAGTTTGTTATCTCATGGTAAGAATTTTTTTTGTATGAGGTCGGCTTGATGAACTCTATCAGCTTCAATAAAATTCTCGCTCACCATTTTCACCCCTGTTGCCATGATAATACAGACTACAAACTTCAGAGCCAGTTCTCATTTTTCATCAAATGAAATGAAGAAATCATAAAATTTTTGCAAGAATGTTCAAAAAGAAAAAGTCATTGTAAAAAATTATTTTTCACAGATAGTAAATACAAATCTTCCGAATGACTACAAAAAATTATTGCCACCTTAGCGACTGCTTTTTCTAGCAATGCACTCCAAAACTCAGTCCTCTCAGTGCTAGAAGTGTACAATAGTTCACCCCCTCTGCTGGGGAGTCTGTCATCCACCACCACCTCCCTCCACTCCCCATCCACACACAGGTTGAATGCAAAACAGCCGAAGTAATCTTCACTGTTGAATTCTGTGAACTCGTCTTGCAGTTGATCGAGAAGACCTGTTAAACCATTTTTATCCTGACAACAAAAAGGGATCTATTCTGTTCCCCCCGCTTAATGGGAATATACATTTTATGATACCCCGGCTCACGTGCATTATTTTTACATAGTAACGTGCTCTATAACAACACATAATTGGTAACTGTGGGTCATTGAGAGGGGGGGGGGGTGCGAAACAGATGAATAGATCCCAAAAAAGTGAGCCAATTATTTTGTAAGTATTTTGGTAACTGTTAAATTTAAAGTGTTGTTAATTGATGTCGCCTAGTCGCTCTTACTGCTTGCTCTGCTTTTTGTCGTTTTGGTGTTTTTTGAAAAACTTTGTCGTTTTTGTCGATTTGTAACGATATTGTTATTTTTCTAGTAGCCCGTTCTGAGATATGAGATTGCTCTTTTGAGCAATGAAATGAGAATTTATTTTTATTCTTTCAACATAGAGCACTAAAAATTATAGAAACACAATTCAATTTTTTAATTAGGTGGATTTTTAAGAATTTTAAATTAGGTACATTTTTACGGTAGATTTTTAAATAGATTTTTCAGCGAGTTAATTTTATCATAAATTATCACGTTTTATTTGATATCATATCGAAACTTAACAGAAAAATCAAAATTTTTTTTGAAAAGCTGTGATATTTTCTAAAACTCGGTTTTGGGGGAATATTTTCTGGAACTAAAAAGGTGAATTCGGTTTTCTTCAACTCTCGCATGCATTACTTACTCGTTGACGAGTCTCTGATTGCATGATGGTTTTCCACATCAAAAGCAGTTTGTCAAACTTTAACCGATTGCTCTTGAGGCGCTCGCACAAGCAGCATTGTTGCTGAATCACGAACTATGGCTAGAGAAACTGATCACGCTGGCCAAGCAAAAAAAATCACTGTTAATTCTTGCATCCGAAAATAACAACCCATCATTTCAACAAATAGGTTGGGGGAAAAACTAGTCTTTGCGTTGGCTGTCACTATTCGGTCGTGAATTTGGTCTGAAGATGTCCTCCATTAACTATGGTATTCAGTAGTTTGTATTCACTATAGTATTCAGGTCACGAAATTTACCCAGGGCGTCAAATTTACAGATGGGGAACAAATATTCTTTGTCAGTATTTATACCAGAACTTCAATAGCATTTTAGACTGATTCAAGTTCTATCCTGATAGAGATTAAGACCCATGGAAGAGATTTTTGGTGCAAGTGAAAAAGCGCCCTAGTGAGCAGGTCACTGATATAGAAATCTCCCTCAGAGACCTTTAATTTTTGTCAAATTTTCAAACTTCTTGCACTCTACTGATTTCTGTGTTTACTGTTAAGGGATGAATTTTCCAAGTTCCATGGAAATTAGTATAAACCTGATACGCCGAGGCTTATGTTTTTAAAAAATAATAATTGAAAATTGCTAAGGGCAGAAAATTGCTCCTGTTGTTTTAATCAAACCAGACATGTGTAAGGGCAGAAAAGCTTCATTCCATGCACCCTCAAAGATGGTCGGCCATTTTCCTTAACTGCTTCTCTTTGTCTATTGTCAAATTTTCGCAGAATTTAAAGTAATCGCCACTATACTTAATCAAAAAGCAATTCTAGTGACATAATTGACTCCTGTGATTAAAAAGTATGACAAAAACCTTTTTCCTGTTTTCCTCAAAAGTGTCGAAACTACAAAAACATTGTCCTTTTTTGCATCTTAATAATTATTTGTCACATATCTTACCTTCCTTTGTGGTCAAACACGCTACTGATGCCACCAGCCAGCAATCACCCAACTCACCCTGGACCAAATCAAACTTGCTGGCACCATCCACAAACATCCGGGCATCGGTACCCTCCATATTATGGTACTTCTCCAACAACTCAGGCGGTCGAAGCCACTCGACATCGTAATCCTGGTTGGGGGTGGATCCGAAGCAAGAGTAATAGGAGGCATCGAAAACTGGGTCCTCGAAAAGGCGTCCGGATCCCTGGTATTCCTGTTTGAGTTCATGGTAAGACAGCTCGACTGGCTTCATCAGCTTGTTAGCTGCATGTTCGGTTAGGGCAACTATGGAGTACGCCATTCCTCTGGAAAATTTTAAAAGATTTGTCATGATTTATTGAGCATTAACTTCTCTGCCCACCCGGCTGAAATGCTGGCCCTATATTTTTTTCAACCGCTTACCTCCTTCTTTACTCTATTTTGTAACTTTATATCAACTTTGCTGTATTAAAAAAACATTTTTAGCTTTCTGAGGTTACAAACCTAATAAAGGTTTGGGCTGACTAGTTTTTGCGAAAAAATCTTGATGAGGAATATAATCTGAAAATGTATTTCAAAAAAGGTTCTTTCGCTTCATTTGGTTTTATTGGGTTTGTAGAATTGGGTTCTCTTTCTTGGAAATTAGTTGAAAATGTGAACTGATTTACCATATTCTTTCGGAGATTAATTTATGAAAACTTTTACACAAATATTACAATTTTGAGATCAATTCAGATTATGGATGATCTCAAAGATCAGATTATGGATCAGATCCTATACCGAATGGGATTAAAGTTGTAAATTGATGTCTTACCTTTTGGCTCCAGTTACACAATCGATTAACTGGCTAATACAACTCATAGAATCTCTTTTTCTCTCTCTCCTCTCTCTATTACGCTCTATTGAATCCAAATTAATCAGATATAAACTTAAGTTCACTTTTACTAAAAACTATGCTCAAATCAAACACATTTTTCATAAAAACAACCAGTAGAGTTAAAGCCTTAAAGTTTGCAGCTTAAAATGTGAAAGATAAACAGTTTTTTCTACGTTTTGTAAAATGCAGAACTGCAAACTGATTTTTATGACTACAGAATAAACCACGTAGTATGTACAATAATTCGATTTTCGTGATTCTTTGAGATCAAACAATATTAATAACACGGCGCGGCGTTTTATATTTAACACACCTCATATGTAATATGCGCCCATAAAGAGATATTAAGCATGATTTTTGATCTTATTCGGGTCAAATTATGACAGGCAAATGACCCAAGTTAAAGTCCCAGGCCATCTTTGATCAGACCGTATGGTCAAAACACCTCCAAACGCACACTTACAGATCATGTGCTCGAATTACATATCCCAAGAAAATCTTGAGCGAACAAAAGTCTAGACAGGGGTCTGGTACTTGTCTGATCACCGATCTCTTTGATCTGGGACGGTCTCATGAGAAGTAATTTTCATCCGAGATGGCTTGAACATATATAATTCAGGTCTAAGACCTCAGCCTGGGGAGTGGTGATTTGCAAATTTGAACCGTCAAGCCTGGAAATATTTTTGTTCTAATTTTTAGCTACAATCTTGGTGAATTTTTTTGCCAAAAGATTGTATTTTTAAACCTTAATTACAAATTGAAGGTCATTGTCGCTTCATCGAAGCCTCTCGTTTTTTATAAGAAATCAGTACAACCGTGTTTTAAAATTTCAAGTCCTCATTCACACTCTGGTTGGAAGTAATATTTCAACCTTGAGGATTGTAACAATCAAAAACAAAAGTGATAAATCAAGAAAGAGGCTCATCAGAATTCATCCGTTTCAATGGCAATTTAACGGTTTGATTAGAACATGACAGATTCTGTATCTTTTCCTTTTCAGCTCCAATGGCGGAAACAAAAACAAAGACTATTACAAGTTCATCACAAGGGAGCTTCCTTGTTAAAAAGTCAACTCAGGAGATATGAACTAAATCATAAATAAAAGCAGAGACGCTGATCCTTTTTGTAGCAACTATAGACAATAAACAATTCTTTTGACAAAATTGAAAACGTTCTGAGAAAAATTTGCGAAATGCCAGTGCTGAAAAAGTATATAGCGAGCTTCTCAATTGTGCATTTTTTTAATGGATAAATGCCTCTGCACCTCACTGAAGAGCTACTCCAAGTTGATTTTGTTCAAAGTTCCCTTGCGTCTCACTTTTGAACTCTGTGACTAAACTTTTTGCTATGTGTCTGTGCAATACTTTCATAGCAGTAATGAGAAGGACCCCGCTTATAATTTTCTTCGGAGCTGTTGAAGAGCATTAATTAACGGTTTATAGTGGTAATAGCCAAATTTTACTAAATATTTCAATTGAAGCTTCATGCTTTTCACTTAGCTTTGATTTCTTTTTCAACATTTTCATCAAATTTGGACAATTGTGTTTCTTTGGGCCTCGAGAATTTGTCTCAAAAATGAGAAAATTCATCACTTTTTTCTAAAAACAAAAATTTTCCTTGCTCTTGGTTTTAATGTGAAGTTGCTTTTTTTATTACTTTTACATTTCAGCTTTGAAAAAGTAACAATTGTTCGTTGATTCTCGTCCGTCTTTTCCGTGCTCTCCCCTAATCCCAATAACCACAGCTCAAATGGTAATCTAGAGATGTCTGACACATTTCGTTTACTGGCTTCAGCATGTAGCTCATGTTTTTGGTCATGGACAACTTTTGTTTTCAATCAGTTTTAGTGAACTTCCCAGGTTTTGGTCCAGACCCAAATTGAGCTATGATTAGACCCAATCGAGCGCACACCCCTGTGTTCCCAGACCAAAATTACAGGGTCTGGAAAGCGGTTCGAGCGCAAAATTGTCTGGACCATGGTCTGATTTCGGTCTGATCAGAGGTCAATTCGGTCTGGAAGGTCTGATCATAGTCTCTTTAGTCTGGACCATGGTCTGGGTTCGGTCTGATCAGAGGTCAATTCGGTCTGGAAGGTCTGATCATAGTCTCTTTAGTCTGGACCATGGTCTGGATTCGGTCTGATCAGAGGTCAATTCGGTCTGGCAGGTCTGATCATAGTCTCTTTAGTCTGGACCATGGTCTGGGTTCGGTCTGATCAGAGGTCAATTCGGTCTGGCAGGTCTGATCATAGTCTCTTTAGTCTGGATCATGGTCTGGGTTCGGTCTCATCAGAGGACGTTTCGAGCGCACTTGAGTCTGATCAGAGGTCGTTTCGAGCGCACTTGAATCTGATCAGAGGTCGTTTCGAGCGCACTTGAGTCTGATCAGAGGCCGTTTCGAGCGCACTTGAGTCTGATCAGAGGCCGTTTTGAGTGCACTTAAGTCTGATCAGAGGCAGTTTCGAGCGCACTTGAGTCTGATCAGAGGACGTTTCGAGCGCATTTGAGTCTGATCAGAGGCCGTTTCGAGCGCACTTGAGTCTGATCAGAGGCCGTTTCGAGCGCACTTGAGTCTGATCAGAGGCCGTTTCGAGTGCACTTAAGTCTGATCAGAGGCAGTTTCGAGCGCACTTGAGTCTGATCAGAGGACGTTTCGAGCGCATTTGAGTCTGATCAGAGGCCGTTTCGAGCGCACTTGAGTCTGATCAGAGGCCGTTTCGAGTGCACTTAAGTCTGATCAGAGGCAGTTTCGAGCGCACTTGAGTCTGATCAGAGGACGTTTCGAGCGCATTTGAATCTGATCAGAGGTCGTTTCGAGCGCACTTGAGTCTGATCAGAGGCCGTTTCGAGCGCACTTAAGTCTGATCAGAGGCAGTTTCGAGCGCACTTGAGTCTGGTCAGAGGACGTTTCGAGCGCACTTGAGTCTGATCAGAGGACGATTCGAGCGCACTTGCTGGAGATTTTGATGAAGTCTTTTTTGTTTTTAATTCCATCAGTTGTCAAATTAGTGGTTCTTCTGATGGATGTTATCTAGTTCGTACCATTCAATGATCACATATTTGTTGCTTTAAATTTTTGTTAGTTGTTTTATACCCTTTGATGCCACTTTTTGATTCAACATCTTTTTGATTTCTTCTCTCTTTCTGATTGTGTTTTGTTACCACGTGTTTCATCGATCTTTCCACCAAAATTATGTTTGTTTGGTTTGGAAACTATAAAGACGCATATTTTGAACTCTTGATTAATTTGCTGTTCTTGTGTGATGTTTTTTGTTGATACGCTTACTGTAGGAAAAAATTTTCAAAGATATTTAACATTCTTATTCTCTCTTTTTGTTCGCGTATAGTGTTTGTAAGACTTATTGATTATCAAAAGCTGTTTTCGGTCAAAAAATTTTGATGGTTAGGTTATTATATGAATCGTTTTTTGTGCTGTAATTGAGGTCGTGTCCAGTTATGTAGTAATCTTTTTTGACATTGACAGGGAGTAAAACTGAAGTATATAAAATTTAATCGCAATGCTGCTGAAAACTCGCGTCTAAAGTGAGTTTTATCCAGAAAACTGTTAACCTCAGTCTACAGCTCTGCTGAGAAGCAGATTAGGCAACCCGGGACAACTCCGAATGGTTATCTTGTAAGATTTTACAAGATTCTGACAGAATCTTACAAGATAAACATTCTTCTTACAAGAATCTTAAAAGATAGCCATTCACCTTACAAGATCTTACAAGATTTATATTTTTTGTAAGAATCTTGTAAGATCTTACAAGATAAACAATTTTTGTAAGAATCTTGTATGATCTTACAAGATAAAAAACTTTTGTGAGAATCTTGTAAGATCTTACAAGATAAACAATTTTTGTAAGAACCTTGTAAGATCTTACAAGATAAACAATTTTTGTAAGAATCTTGTAAGATCTTACAAGATAAACAATTTTGTAAGAATCTTGTAAGATCTTACGAGATAAACAATTTTTGTAAAAATCTTGTAAGATCTTACAAGATAAACAATTTTTGTAAGAATCTTGTAAGATCTTACAAGATAAACAATTTTTGTAAGAATCTTGTAAGATCTTACGAGATAAACAATTTTTGTAAGAATCTTGTAAGATCTTACAAGATAAACAATTTTTGTAAGAATCTTGTAAGATCTTACACGATAAACAATTTTTGTAAGAATTTTGTAAGATCTTACAAGATAAACAATTTTTGTAAGAATCTTGTAAGATCTTACAAGATAAACAATTATTGTAAGAATTCTGTAAGATCTTACACGATAAACAATTTTTGTAAGAATTTTGTAAGATCTTACAAGATAAACAATTTTTGTAAGAATCTTGTAAGATCTTACGAGATAAACAATTTTTGTAAGAATCTTGTAAGATCTTACAAGATAAACAATTTTTGTAAGAATCTTGTAAGATCTTACACGATAAACAATTTTTGTAAGAATCTTGTAAGATCTTACCAGATAAACAATTTTTGTAAGAATCTTGTAAGATCTTACAAGATAAACATTCTTCTTACAAGAATGTTAAAAAATGGCCAATCGCCTTACAAGATCATACAAGATATACATTTTTTGTAAGAATCTTGTAAGATCTTACAAGATAAACAATTTTTCTAAGAATCTTGTATGATCTTACAAGATAAATAATTTTTGTGAGAATCTTGTAAGATCTTACAAGATAAACAATTTTTGTAAGAATCTTGTAAGATCTTACAAGAAAAACAATTTTTGTAAGAATTCTGTAAGATCTTACACGATAAACAATTTTTGTAAGAATTTTGTAAGATCTTACAAGATAAACAATTTTTGTAAGAATCTTGTAAGATCTTACGAGATAAACAATTTTTGTAAGAATCTTGTAAGATCTTACAAGATAAACAATTTTTGTAAGAATCTTGTAAGATCTTACACGATAAACAATTTTTGTAAGAATCTTGTAAGATCTTACCAGATAAACAATTTTTGTAAGAATCTTGTAAGATCTTACAAGATAAACATTCTTCTTACAAGAATCTTAAAAAATGGCCATTCGCCTTACAAGATCATACAAGATATACATTTTTTGTAAGAATCTTGTAAGATCTTACAAGATAAACAATTTTTCTAAGACTCTTGTATGATCTTACAAGATAAATAATTTTTGTGAGAATCTTGTAAGACCTTACAAGATAAACAATTTTTGTAAGAATCTTGTAAGATCTTACAAGAAAAACAATTTTTGTAAGAATCTTGTAAGATCTTACAAGATAAACAATTTTTGTAAGAATCTTGTAAGATCTTACAAGATAAACAATTTTTGTCAGAATCTTGTAAGACCTTACAAGATAAACAATTTTTGTAAGAATCTTGTAAGATCTTACACGATAAACAATTTTTGTAAGAATCTTGTAAGATCTTACAAGATAAACAATTTCTGTAAGAATCTTGTAAGATCTTACACGATAAACAATTTTTGTAAGAATTTAGCAAGATCTTACAAGATAAACAATTTTTGTAAGAATCTTGTAAGATCTTACAAGATAAACAATTTTTGTAAGAATCTTGTAAGATCTTACAAGAAAAACAATTTTTGTAAGAATCTTGTAAGATCTTACAAGATAAACAATTTTTGTAAGAATCTTGTAAGATCTTACAAGATAAACAATTTCTGTAAGAATCTTGTAAGATCTTACACGATAAACAATTTTTGTAAGAATTTAGCAAGATCTTACAAGATAAACAATTTTTGTAAGAATCTTGTAAGATCTTACAAGATAAACAATTTTTGTAAGAATCTTGTAAGATCTTACAAGAAAAACAATTTTTGTAAGAATCTTTTAAGATCTTACAAGATATACATTTTTTGTAAGAATCTTGTAAGATCTTACAAGATAAACAATTATTGTAAGAATCTTGTATGATCTTACGAGACAAATAATTTTTGTGAGAATTTTGTAAGATCTTACAAGATAAACAATTTTTGTAAGAATCTTGTAAGATCTTACAAGATAAACATTTTTTGTCAGAATCTTGTAAGATCTTACAAGATAAACAATTTTTGTAAGAATCTTGTAAGATCTTACAAGATAAACAATTTTTGTAAGAATCTTGTAAGATCTTACACGATAAACAATTTTTGTAAGAATTTTGTAAGATCTTACAAGATAAACAATTTTTGTAAGAATCTTGTAAGATCTTACTAGATAAACAATTTCTGTAAGAATCTTGTAAGATGTTACACTATAAACGATTTTTGTAAGAATTTAGCAAGATCTTACAAGATAAACAATTTTTGTAAGAATCTTGTAAGATCTTACAAGATAAACAATTTTTGTAAGAATCTTGTAAGATCTTACAAGATAAACAATTTCTGTAAGAATCTTGTAAGATCTTACACGATAAACAATTTTTGTAAGAATTTAGCAAGATCTTACAAGATAAACAATTTTTGTAAGAATCTTGTAAGATCTTACAAGATAAACAATTTTTGTAAGAATCTTGTAAGATCTTACAATAAAAACAATTTTTGTAAGAATTTTGTAAGATCTTACAAGATAAACAATTTTTGTAAGAATCTTGTAAGATCTTACAAGATAAACATTTTCTGTAAGAATCTTGTAAGATGTTACACGATAAACAATTTTTGTAAGAATTTAGCAAGATCTTACAAGATAAACAATTTTTGTAAGAATCTTGTAAGATCTTACAAGATAAACAATTTTTGTAAGAATCTTGTAAGATCTTACAAGATAAACAATTTCTGTAAGAATCTTGTAAGATCTTACACGATAAACAATTTTCGTAAGAATTTAGCAAGATCTTACAAGATAAACAATTTTTGTAAGAATCTTGTAAGATCTTACAAGATAAACAATTTTTGTAAGAATCTTGTAAGATCTTACAAGAAAAACAATTTTTGTAAGAATCTTGTAAGATCTTACAAGATAAACAATTTTTGTAAGAATCTTGTAAGATCTTACAAGATAAACATTCTTCTTACAAGAATCTTAAAAGATAGCCATTTGCCTTACAAGATCATACAAGATAAACATTTTTTGTAACAATCTTGTAAGATCTTACAAGATAAACAATTTTTGTAAGAATCTTGTATGATCTTACGAGATAAATAATTTTTGTGAGAATTTTGTAAGATCTTACAAGATAAACAATTTTTGTAAGAATCTTGTAAGATCTTACAAGATAAACAATTTCTGTAAGAATCTTGTAAGATGTTACACGATAAACAATTTTTGTAAGAATTTAGCAAGATCTTACAAGATAAACAATTTTTGTAAGAATCTTGTAAGATCTTACAAGATAAACAATTTTTGTAAGAATCTTGTAAGATCTTACAAGAAAAACAATTTTTGTAAGAATCTTGTAAGATCTTACAAGATAAACAATTTTTGTAAGAATCTTGTAAGATCTTACAAGATAAACATTCTTCTTACAAGAATCTTAAAAGATAGCCATTTGCCTTACAAGATCATACAAGATAAACATTTTTTGTAAGAATCTTGTAAGATCTTACAAGATAAACAATTATTGTAAGAATCTTGTATGATCTTACAAGATAAACAATTTTTGTAAGAATCTTGTAAGATCTTACACGATAAACAATTTTTGTAAGAATTTTGTAAGATCTTACAAGATAAACAATTTTTGTAAGAATCTTGTAAGATCTTACAAGATAAACAATTTCTGTAAGAATCTTGTAAGATGTTACACGATAAACAATTTTTGTAAGAATTTAGCAAGATCTTACAAGATAAACAGTTTTTGTAAGAATCTTGTAAGATCTTACAAGATAAACAATTTTTGTAAGAACCTTGTAAGATCTTACAAGATAAACAATTTCTGTAAGAATCTTGTAAGATCTTACACGATAAACAATTTTTGTAAGAATTTAGCAAGATCTTACAAGATAAACAGTTTTTGTAAGAATCTTGTAAGATCTTACAAGATAAACAATTTTTGTAAGAACCTTGTAAGATCGTACAAGATAAACAATTTCTGTAGGAATCTTGTAAGATCTTACACGATAAACAATTTTTGTAAGAATCTTGTAAGATCTTACAAGATAAACGATTTTTGTAAGAATGTTGTAAGATCTTACACGATAAACAATTTTTGTAAGAATTTTGTAAGATCTTACAAGATAAACAATTCTTGTAAGAATCTTGTAAGATCTTACAATATAAACAATTTTTGTAAGAATCTTGTAAGATCTTACAAGATAAACAATTTTTGTAAGAACCTTGTAAGATCTTACAAGATAAACAATTTTTGTAAGAATCTTGTAAGATCTTACAAGATAAACAATTTTTGTAAGAATCTTGTAAGATCTTACAAGATGAACAATTTTTGTAAGAATCTTGTAGGATCTTACAAGACCAACAATTTTTGTAAGAATCTTGTATGATCTTACAAGATAAATAATTTTTCTAAGAATCTTGTAAGATCTTACAAGATAAACAATTTTTGTAAGAATCTTGTATGATCTTACAAGATAAATAATTTTTGTAAGAATCTTTTAAGATCTTACAAGATAAACAATTTTTGTAAGAATCTTGTAAGATCTTTAAAGATAAACATTTTTTGTAAGAATCTTGTAAGATCTTACAACATAAACAATTTTTGTAAGAATCTTGTAAGATCTTACAAGATAAACAATTTTTGTAAGAATCTTGTAAGATCTTACAAGATAAACAATTTTTGTAAGAATCTTGTAAGATCTTACACGATCAACAATTTTTGTAAGAATTTTGTAAGATCTCACAAGATAAACAATTTTTGTAAGAATCTTGTAAGATCTTACAAGAAAAACAACTTTTGTAAGAATTTTGTAAGATCTCACACGATAAACAATTTTTGTAAAAATCTTGTAAGATCTTACAAGATAAACAATTTTTGTAAGAATCTTGTAAGATCTTACACGATAAACAATTTTTGTAAGAATCTTGTAAGATCTTACAAGATAAACAATTTTTGTAAGAATTTTGTAAGATCTTACAAGATAAACAATTCTTGTAAGAATCTTGTAAGATCTTACAAGATAAACAATTTTTGTAAGAATCTTGTAAGATCTTACAAGATAAACAATTTTTGTAAGAACCTTGTAAGATCTTACAAGATAAACAATTTTTGTAAGAATCTTGTAAGATCTTACAAGATAAACAATTTTTGTAAGAATCTTGTAAGATCTTACAAGATGAACAATTTTTGTAAGAATCTTGTAAGATCTTACAAGACCAACAATTTATGTAAGAATCTTGTATGATCTTACAAGATAAATAATTTTTCTAAGAATCTTGTAAGATCTTACAAGATAAACAATTTTTGTAAGAATCTTGTATGATCTTACAAGATAAATAATTTTTGTAAGAATCTTTTAAGATCTTACAAGATAAACAATTTTTGTAAGAATCTTGTAAGATCTTTAAAGATAAACATTTTTTGTAAGAATCTTGTAAGATCTTACAACATAAACAATTTTTGTAAGAATCTTGTAAGATCTTACAAGATAAACAATTTTTGTAAGAATCTTGTAAGATCTTACACGATAAACAATTTTTGTAAGAATCTTGTAAGATCTTACAAGATAAACAATTTTTGTAAGAATTTTGTAAGATCTTACAAGATAAACAATTCTTGTAAGAATCTTGTAAGATCTTACAAGATAAACAATTTTTGTAAGAATCTTGTAAGATCTTACAAGATAAACAATTTTTGTAAGAACCTTGTAAGATCTTACAAGATAAACAATTTTTGTAAGAATCTTGTAAGATCTTACAAGATAAACAATTTTTGTAAGAATCTTGTAAGATCTTACAAGATGAACAATTTTTGTAAGAATCTTGTAAGATCTTACAAGACCAACAATTTATGTAAGAATCTTGTATGATCTTACAAGATAAATAATTTTTCTAAGAATCTTGTAAGATCTTACAAGATAAACAATTTTTGTAAGAATCTTGTATGATCTTACAAGATAAATAATTTTTGTAAGAATCTTTTAAGATCTTACAAGATAAACAATTTTTGTAAGAATCTTGTAAGATCTTTAAAGATAAACATTTTTTGTAAGAATCTTGTAAGATCTTACAACATAAACAATTTTTGTAAGAATCTTGTAAGATCTTACAAGATAAACAATTTTTGTAAGAATCTTGTAAGATCTTACAAGATAAACAATTTTTGTAAGAATCTTGTAAGATCTTACACGATAAACAATTTTTGTAAGAATCTTGTAAGATCTTACAAGAAAAACGACTTTTGTGAGAATTTTGTAAGATCTCACACGATAAACAATTTTTGTAAAAATCTTGTAAGATCTTACAAGATAAACAATTTTTGTAAGAATCTTGTAAGATCTTACACGATAAACAATTTTTGTAAGAATCTTGTAAGATCTTACAAGATAAACAATTTTTGTAAGAATCTTGTAAGATCTTACACGATAAACAATTTTTGTAAGAATCTTGTAAGATCTTACAAGATAAACGATTTTTGTAAGAATGTTGTAAGATCTTACACGATAAACAATTTTTGTAAGAATTTTGTAAGATCTTACAAGATAAACAATTTTTGTAAGAATCTTGTAAGATCTTACAAGATAAACAATTTTTGAAAGAATCTTGTAAGATCTTACAAGATAAAAAAATTTTGTAAGAGTCTTGTAAGATCTTACAAGAAAAACAATTTTTGTAAGAATTTTGTAAGATCTAACAAAATAAACAAATTTTGTAAGAATCTTGTAAGATCTTGCAAGATGAACAATTTTTGTAAGAATCTTGTAAGATCTCACAAGATCAACAATTTATGTAAGAATCTTGTAAGATCTTACAAGATAAACAATTTTTGTAAGAATCTTGTAAGCTCTTACAAGATAAACGATTTTTGTAAGAATGTTGTAAGATCTTACAAGATAAACAATTTTTGTAAGAATTTTGTAAGATCTTACAAGATAAACAATTCTTGTAAGAATCTTGTAAGATCTTACAAGATAAACAATTTTTGTAAGAATCTTGTAAGATCTTACAAGATAAACAATTTTTGTAAGAACCTTGTAAGATCTTACAAGATAAACAATTTTTGTAAGAATCTTGTAAGATCTTACAAGATAAACAATTTTTGTAAGAATCTTGTAAGATCTTACAAGATGAACAATTTTTGTAAGAATCTTGTAAGATCTTACAAGACCAACAATTTTTGTAAGAATCTTGTATGATCTTACAAGATAAATAATTTTTCTAAGAATCTTGTAAGATCTTACAAGATAAACAATTTTTGTAAGAATCTTGTAAGATCTTACAAGATAAACAATTTTTGTAAGAATCTTGTATGATCTTACAAGATAAATAATTTTTGTAAGAATCTTTTAAGATCTTACAAGATAAACAATTTTTGTAAGAATCTTGTAAGATCTTTAAAGATAAACATTTTTTGTAAGAATCTTGTACGATCTTACAACATAAACAATTTTTGTAAGAATCTTGTAAGATCTTACAAGATAAACAATTTTTGTAAGAATCTTGTAAGATCTTACAAGATAAACAATTTTTGTAAGAATCTTGTAAGATCTTACACGATCAACAATTTTTGTAAAAATTTTGTAAGATCTCACAAGATAAACAATTTTTGTAAGAATCTTGTAAGATCTTACAAGAAAAACGACTTTTGTAAGAATTTTGTAAGATCTCACACAATAAACAATTTTTGTAAAAATCTTGTAAGGTCTTACAAGATAAACAATTTTTGTAAGAATCTTGTAAGATCTTACACGATAAACAATTTTTGTAAGAATCTTGTAAGATCTTACAAGATAAACAATTTTTGTAAGAATCTTGTAAGATCTTACAAGATGAACAATTTTTGTAAGAATCTTGTAAGATCTTACAAGATCAACAACTTTTGTAAGAATCTTGTATGATCTTACAAGATAAATAATTTTTGTAAGAATCTTGTAAGATCTTACAAGATAAATAATTTTTCTAAGAATCTTGTAAGATCTTACAAGATAAACAATTTTTGTAAGAATCTTGTTTGA
Source organism: Convolutriloba macropyga (assembly GCF_964194025.1). Lineage (NCBI taxonomy): Eukaryota > Metazoa > Xenacoelomorpha > Acoela > Convolutidae > Convolutriloba > Convolutriloba macropyga. The sequence goes on from NC_134480.1 coordinate 44,667,167, forward strand.
TCTTACAAGATAAATAATTTTTGTAAGAATCTTGTAAGATCTTACAAGATAAACAATTTTTGTAAGAATCTTGTAAGATCTTTAAAGATAAACAATTTTTGTAAGAATCTTGTAAGATCTTACAACATAAACAATTTTTGTAAGAACCTTGTAAGATCTTACAAGATAAACAATTTTTGTAAGAATCTTGTAAGATCTTACAAGATAAACGATTTTTGTAAGAATGTTGTAAGATCTTACACGATAAACAATTTTTGTAAGAATTTTGTAAGATCTTACAAGATAAACAATTTTTGTAAGCATCTTGTAAGATCTTACAAGATAAACAATTTTTGAAAGAATCTTGTAAGATCTTACAAGATAAAAAAATTTTGTAAGAGTCTTGTAAGATCTTACAAGAAAAACAATTTTTGTAAGAATTTTGTAAGATCTAACAAAATAAACAAATTTTGTAAGAATCTTGTAAGATCTTGCAAGATGAACAATTTTTGTAAGAATCTTGTAAGATCTCACAAGATCAACAATTTATGTAAGAATCTTGTAAGATCTTACAAGATAAACAATTTTTGTAAGAATCTTGTAAGCTCTTACAAGATAAACGATTTTTGTAAGAATGTTGTAAGATCTTACACGATAAACAATTTTTGTAAGAATTTTGTAAGATCTTACAAGATAAACAATTCTTGTAAGAATCTTGTAAGATCTTACAAGATAAACAATTTTTGTAAGAATCTTGTAAGATCTTACAAGATAAACAATTTTTGTAAGAACCTTGTAAGATCTTACAAGATAAACAATTTTTGTAAGAATCTTGTAAGATCTTACAAGATAAACAATTTTTGTAAGAATCTTGTAAGATCTTACAAGATGAACAATTTTTGTAAGAATCTTGTAAGATCTTACAAGACCAACAATTTTTGTAAGAATCTTGTATGATCTTACAAGATAAATAATTTTTCTAAGAATCTTGTAAGATCTTACAAGATAAACAATTTTTGTAAGAATCTTGTAAGATCTTACAAGATAAACAATTTTTGTAAGAATCTTGTATGATCTTACAAGATAAATAATTTTTGTAAGAATCTTTTAAGATCTTACAAGATAAACAATTTTTGTAAGAATCTTGTAAGATCTTTAAAGATAAACATTTTTTGTAAGAATCTTGTAAGATCTTACAACATAAACAATTTTTGTAAGAATCTTGTAAGATCTTACAAGATAAACAATTTTTGTAAGAATCTTGTAAGATCTTACAAGATAAACAATTTTTGTAAGAATCTTGTAAGATCTTACACGATCAACAATTTTTGTAAAAATTTTGTAAGATCTCACAAGATAAACAATTTTTGTAAGAATCTTGTAAGATCTTACAAGAAAAACGACTTTTGTAAGAATTTTGTAAGATCTCACACAATAAACAATTTTTGTAAAAATCTTGTAAGATCTTACAAGATAAACAATTTTTGTAAGAATCTTGTAAGATCTTACACGATAAACAATTTTTGTAAGAATCTTGTAAGATCTTACAAGATAAACAATTTTTGTAAGAATCTTGTAAGATCTTACACGATAAACAATTTTTGTAAGAATCTTGTAAGATCTTACAAGATAAACGATTTTTGTAAGAATGTTGTAAGATCTTACACGATAAACAATTTTTGTAAGAATTTTGTAAGATCTTACAAGATAAACAATTCTTGTAAGAATCTTGTAAGATCTTACAAGATAAACAATTTTTGTAAGAATCTTGTAAGATCTTACAAGATAAACAATTTTTGTAAGAACCTTGTAAGATCTTACAAGATAAACAATTTTTGTAAGAATCTTGTAAGATCTTACAAGATAAACAATTTTTGTAAGAATCTTGTAAGATCTTACAAGATGAACAATTTTTGTAAGAATCTTGTAAGATCTTACAAGACCAACAATTTTTGTAAGAATCTTGTATGATCTTACAAGATAAATAATTTTTCTAAGAATCTTGTAAGATCTTACAAGATAAACAATTTTTGTAAGAATCTTGTATGATCTTACAAGATAAATAATTTTTGTAAGAATCTTTTAAGATCTTACAAGATAAACAATTTTTGTAAGAATCTTGTAAGATCTTTAAAGATAAACATTTTTTGTAAGAATCTTGTAAGATCTTACAACATAAACAATTTTTGTAAGAATCTTGTAAGATCTTACAAGATAAACAATTTTTGTAAGAATCTTGTAAGATCTTACAAGATAAACAATTTTTGTAAGAATCTTGTAAGATCTTACACGATCAACAATTTTTGTAAGAATTTTGTAAGATCTCACAAGATAAACAATTTTTGTAAGAATCTTGTAAGATCTTACAAGAGAAACGACTTTTGTAAGAATTTTGTAAGATCTCACACGATAAACAGTTTTTGTAAAAATCTTGTAAGATCTTACAAGATAAACAATTTTTGTAAGAATCTTGTAAGATCTTACAAGATAAACAATTTTTGTAAGAATCTTGTAAGATCTTACACGATAAACAATTTTTGTAAGAATTTTTTAAGATCTTACAAGATAAACAATTTTTGTAAGAACTTACGAGATAAACGATTTTTGTAAGAATGTTGTAAGATCTAACACGATAAACAATTTTTGTAAGAATTTTGTAAGATCTTACAAGATAAACAATTCTTGTAAGAATCGTGTAAGATCTTACAAGATAAACAATTTTTGTAAGAATCTTGTAAGATCTTACAAGATGAACAATTTTTGTAAGAATCTTGTAAGATCTTACAAGATCAACAACTTTTGTAAGAATCTTGTATGATCTTACAAGATAAATAATTTTTGTAAGAATCTTGTAAGATCTTACAAGATAAATAATTTTTCTAAGAATCTTGTAAGATCTTACAAGATAAACAATTTTTGTAAGAATCTTGTATGATCTTACAAGATAAATAATTTTTGTAAGAATCTTGTAAGATCTTACAAGATAAACAATTTTTGTAAGAATCTTGTAAGATCTTTAAAGATAAACAATTTTTGTAAGAATCTTGTAAGATCTTACAACATAAACAATTTTTGTAAGAACCTTGTAAGATCTTACAAGATAAACAATTTTTGTAAGAATCTTGTAAGATCTTACAAGATAAACAATTTTTGTAAGAATCTTGTAAGATCTTACAAGATAACCATCCAGTCTCGCCCAGGAAACATTCCCAAAATTTCAAGGCTTCTCTCTGCATCTCCGTCGTCCATCAAATTGCATGTTTGGCATCAAGCTTCAGGAACTATGATTAAAACTGTTTTGTTTTGCTTTTCGATTCCCTATATTTCCTGATGAGACTAAGAATCCAAAGTTACTAATCCATGCTACTTGGCAATGTGTTATTAGATTAGGGGAATGGAGAACAATCTTTTTTTCCCCAAATTTTAACGGTACCGGTCAATTCGTTGGTTATAAACTGATTTCTGTTCCAAAAATGTATTTCAAGTTATTACTCATTGTCCACGTCTCTTCCCTCATATCACTTAGAAAAAGAAAGCTTCTTCAATAAGATGAAACATTTCTCGCCGAAGCAGAGGACGTACCAACGCCCCTTATTGCAATTAAAGTGACTTTGTAAAGAAAACAATACCTCCCATTTTAAAAAAAAATGTGCTTGACTGGTAATGGCTTTGACATCTGTGACCTATATTTTTCGTGAAAAAAGTAGCAAAAATAACAACCAAGCACACCATTAATATATATGATTATCTATTATTGATAGTTTACGTTAGTCTGGTTAGTCGGACGGTGGACAAATCAACAAGAAAGTACAACAGACGAAAAAGTAGAAAAAGATCATGCGGTGGTCTCCAGTTATCATCAAAAATAATTCATATAGACTCAATTGTTGGCTATCTGCAGCAAAGAAATATCTGATTTAATAATATTTGTAACTGATTAATTAGCAAAATGAGCAATCTATTTAATTGCGCTATTGAATCCATCCAGCGAGAAAGTTTATTACGTCACATTTCTTAACCATGTAAGCCTTACAAAAAGATTAAATGCACATAAAATCTCTTCTATTTGGCATAGAAAGCTCGGAAAAAGTTCGTTTAACATAATTTTCGTTGAGCCTACTAATATACTAAATCGATTGCGCTCTTCTTAGGCTTAATATTTTTATGTTTTGAAAACGTATTGATGACCAATCTGAGCTCAGACAAAATACCTGCTAACAAATACAGATAGATTTGCCGGGCCATTACGAGGTGCTTTTTGCCTTGATTTGTTTTGAATACAGTTGCTGACATCTTGAATATCTTGAATTAAAGTTCCGATAGACTGTTTTTGACAACTATATTTTCTGGTCCCGCTACGGGCTTTATTAAATAGATTCAACGCATGTGCTCAAAGAACGGTCGCTTGCGGAAATGACCTAACGAGCTTCATTAGTGTACAGGATGTTCAAATGTGACTATTGTTTCAAGGAAAACCGAGAAGGGAAAAATCTGTGGGTTTATTAACCCTCAAAACAGACTGATGAGATTGCGAAATGATGGACAGTAACTACCCTAGAAATCAAATCGACACTTTGAAAATATTTGAAACAGCTTTTTTTATTATCTCGTTCAAAAATTTCCTTGTTGTTAAACGATTACATTAGCAGTCGTTTTATGCACTTTAAATAAATGTGTGCCTTCTCGTTTGTCGTTATTCATCACTATTGATTGTATAACATCGATTATCCTGAAGTTGTTCTCTAATTATCTGGAGTATTTGGTCACAACCAGAGAGTTACGGCACGTTTTTGGCATCCAGAAGTAATTTTAACTTACGCCTGGAGAGAGATGCAGAAATTTTGTGTAATTTTTCTACGAAAGAGTTCAATGACATTCGGAGACTGCTCAGAGGACGAAGAAGAAAAAAACTGCGAGAACTACCCAAAAAAAAACTTGAAAGGGATTTTTGATATTTTGAAGCATTAAATTGATTAATTATCCGGCAAATCTTGTGCCCCCCATTGCCCTAGAAGACTGATTTTTCATTGAATCAATTTTGAAAATTTCCGGTAAAAAAATGCTATAATTTTACTATTCCGTTATATCTCACTGAATTCGGTTCAATAGGCTATAAACTTCTTAAACTGCGCGAAGCAAAAGAAAAAATTTGAAAAAATTGACCAAATTTGAGAACTTGGCAAACCATCTATCCGATCAATCTAGCATAAATTTCCGATTTATATAGTAGTTAGATAGCTTAAAACATTGTAAAAAACAAGTACGGTCAAGTTTTTCAAACTTCGCAAAAAAGATGAGTTAACTGATTTTTTTCGCAAATAAGCGCTTTTTCTTGAAAAGTCGTGAAAATTGTACATTTAACATCAAGGTTCGGAGTTTGAGCAAAGTTCACATCAGTTTAGTTGTAAAAAAATTATATGGTTTTTATATTAGCTGCCAGTTCCCTACATAAAAACTTTGCTTCAAGCGTTACAAGACCAATATAAAAAAAGAATTTATGCATTACCGGGACTGAGTTTTAATTTTAACGCTTTGAAAGTCCGAAAAACCGTGCAGTTTCAATTGAGTCAATACTTTTGGGATAAAAGTGGGCTAGTTATATGGCATGATGTAGGGAACAATTCGCTTTCACGCCATCGAAGCAACAACAATAAGCCTTTAACACCTTCACAGCTTATTGCAGTGCTTGAGGAGTATCAGGAGCGCATAGAAGCTATAGTGTAGTGCCCCAGAGAGGGAACTTCTGATATTTACGATCAGCTCAAGCGTAGTACTCTAGTTACCATCCACATAGTGAGACATTGTGTCTAAACGTAAACAGGAAGATCCTAGTTTACTTGAAGAGTACAGAGCATTACACCAAACAAAGGCCTGCGCTTGATCTGAAAACACTCACTATAGTGTTAGCACATAAGAATAAACTCCGGTCCTTGATAACACGCTCCCGACCGAAAAAGCTCTCTAAGCGCCGTCGTAAAACGCTTCGCATCCGTCATGCGTTCGAGGAGGCGGAACTTACTCAAGCCTTTGATAACCTCAATGTCACTTAGTCTTGCGTTGTTGTGGAAGTCTACCCGCTGACTGGTGGTGTGACTTAGTTTACTCACGAGTTAAGGGTTAGTTTGTGGTTGGTTCTCTCCAATAGCGCTTTACTAAACGTTTCGCTCTCCCCATTTTTTGAGTAATTCCTTACCGTCCGTTTTCCGCAGATTATCTGGTTTCATTTTCCGTTTCCGTGTCGCCGTGTTTCTTTATATCCCCCGTTTATCTGTTGTATGATGTAGTATGTTGAGTTTTGCTGTAGTAAATTTCTTTCTGATAGTATGCTGGTTTGTTGTTTAGTCTTGTTCCTTGCTAAGGTGTGACTTAAGTTCATTCTGGAGTTACGACTAGTTTGTTTCGTGAGTTTCACCACACTTGTTTGTTTGCAATTTGTTGTAGCTTTATTAAATTTGGTAGTATGCACTTTTGTTGTCTGGGTATGGTGGTATGCTAGGGTGTGACTCAAGTTTGTTCTGGTGTTACGGTTAGTAAATTTCCTGGCCTTTTCGACCTTTGGTTATACCACTTTTTTGCCGTAAATTGTTTGATGTTTTGATGCCGTAGATAAAGCCACATAATGTTTGGTGTTAATTTATTTGGCAGTAGCCTCTCTCCCTCTTTCTAGGTTGTGACTTAAGTTTGTTCTGGAGTTACGGCTAGTTTGTTTGGTTGAGTTTCTTGCTGTGCTCTGCTAGTATTGATCTTACCGACGTTTCAACCCCGCCCGTGCCATTTTTCCACTTCGTCACACGCTATTCGCCCGACGCTCCCGTTTTTCCGTCCGGTTTCCCGTTTCGTCATGCATTACCCGTTCGGCATCTCTCCCCGTCCGTCCCGTCTCCGTTCTGTCCCGTATCGCGCTTTCTGCGCTCACCGTTCTTTCTTTCTTTTGCCGGGTACTATTGTACTCGACGAACATCTTTGCTAGGCAAACCGTCACACTAGGGTTCGGTTTAATCCTTTTGTGTAGTGTTGTTGTATATGTGTGTGTACTTTGTAATAGTACCAAATTAAACTTTTGGTTCCTGTTTTGATAAGATCATGACAACATTGAAGGACAAATTCAAAAAAGGTTATAGTGCGAGGGCAAAATTAGAGGCAAAATCAGAGGGCAAAATTAGAGACAGCAGAGATGTATACCTCTCACCATTCAAGATCAGGTTCACATATGTCTTCCTCAAATTGATCAAGTCAGCGTCAACAAGACTTAGAGTTATTAAGACTTAAAAACGAGGAACTTGAGAAACAACATGAGGCTAAGCTGCGCATTGCTAAAGAGCGTCTTGAAATTGAAAAAAAAAACAAAATTCCGAGAATTAGAAATTGAGAAGCTTGAGGACGATCAGCGAAAGGAAATAGCTGCTGCAGCCCTTGAGTAAATTGAATTGATGACAAAATCATCAGCAGACAAGTCTAGTACGGGCAAAATGAGTGAGTTCTTTAAGGAAAGAAGTTCAGTCAAGAGCAAGAAAATTGTTCAAGATTTGGTCAATTGGTCACCGGCCGGGAACGTGGCAGACGTTGCAAATGAACCAAGTTTGCACTTTTCTGGTTCCATCACCCAATCTAACCAAGCAATTGCCCAACGCCCTTCTTCAACTCAACCTCTAACCTCATACTCTAATCACAATACACATGGTCAAGTTGAGGCTAACATCAACTTCCCTGTCCTTGAGCCACACAAAGCAAGTAGTAGAACCAATGTAACTAATAATGCACATTTTGCAAACATCATGCAAGAGCAGCCACAGCCTCAATTTACACCTCCATCACATCCAATAAACATTGGTATGCCAACTCAATTAAACGCCCAAACACAGCCCGACAACTGTCTCAAGCAACAGTGCACTTCGATGGTTTACAGCTAGATCATCAATTCCCGCGCAGGTCGAGCATGCCGGGTCAGTTGAATTTAGTCAGTCCTCCGCGTTCTCCGCCTTTAAATACACTCGTTAATGCTCCGGTAGCACTTAATCCTCAACAAGCACACATAAATGTAACAGCCCACCCAACCCCCGTTTTAAACCCCGTGCCACCGCATTTGCCGTTAACCCCACCAGCATTCCGCTTTATTCCTTCGCCGCCACAAGCACTCCCACTACACGCCATTAACCCCGCAGCGAACAATGTCAATCTGTTACCCCATTCTAAGCCTACACCATTCATTTCCTCCACAAACGTTTTTGTACCTGAATTAATTCACACACCTCCCCCACAAAGGAGTTTCCAGCTCTAAAATTTTGTACCCATAACCCACGTACCCTCTGCTCATCCGGATCCAAATGTGTGGCGTTTTCCGGTAGCAGCCCCATCTAATGCAGTACCATTTGTACGTACATCTGCAAACTCAGACACGGTACAACCGGCCCCGTTAATCAACCCTCATATCACTACATCGCTCCATTAATCCCATGTCCAAGCAGCAGCAGGGCCTCAAAATTACTTAACATTAGACTTCATGCAAAAGCGAGTCCATTTAGTTCTTCCACAGGTACCGCCCCCACCTTTGTCAATCCGATCATTCCGCCAACGTATGGAGCTACCGTTTCGAACCCCTTTGTGTTGGGGTGGCCCGCCGCATCCCACAGCTTCGGCACCTTCTTTGGACTCTGCGGATTTGAAAAAGCAGTTGGCGGACGCAATTACTTGTAAGAAGAACGATCCACTGCCCGAGTGGAAGTTGTCACAGTACAATGGTGATCCCCTGTAGTGGCACGAATGGTTCGGACAATTTAAAAGCGCCATAGACGCACATTCCTTGACTGCTAATGTCAAGTTAAAATACTTAAAATTTCTTGTAACTGGAAAAACTAAAACCACCATCGCTGAGTTCGCATACTGTGGTGTAATGTATAAGGACGCACTTAAGACACTTAAAAGTAAATTTGGCCAACCAAAGGCGGTAGTCAGTGCACACTTAGACAAACTCAGCTCTTTTCCTTCATTAAAGATGCACAAGAGTGGTAACATCATAAACTATTCTGCAAGATTTTCAAGTCAAGTGTAAAGGTAATCACCGCTTCTGGGAGTGTCGGGTATAAAGAAAATTCTCCCACTCAGCGAGCAAAGGTGGTGGCGGAAGCAAAATTGTGCTCTTTATGCATGAGAGAAAAACATATGTTCAGGCAGTGCCCAAATCCTAGGAAATGCAAGAAGGAGGGTTGCAACAGCTCCCACAATACACTTCTTAATGGAGCTGAGAGGGTTTATCCAACAAAATCCTCTTCAAACAACAATAGCAATTCCCTTGCTGGCGCAAATCAAAGTAAACTTTCTAGTGTCCAATCATCAAGTAAGACCACTACTTTGTCATCTGTAAGTAATGTGAAAGGCCTCCTCCAGGTGACTGAAATACAGCTGACCAGCTCCTCTGGTAATGATACTACGGCTTTAGTTTTGTGCGATACTGCTTGCAGTAACTCTTAGGTGTCCAATGATCTTGCAAATAGACTTCGTTTTCACGGTACAGCATTGAAACTAATAGTCAAGGTTATAAATACCGAGGAGGTTGTAGACACTAAGTTAGTTGAACTAACTGTAACACCACGCGACAACCAAGCATTTGAACCATTTAAAGTCCGCCCATACATAAAGGAAGATTTGAATGTAGGCGCCAATGTGATCAAAATTAGAGCACTTCAAGAAACATACCCGCATCTAGCAGTTCTAGATCCGGTTACATATTGCTATGGAAACATTGAGATGATACTTGGACAAAATGTGCATCACGCCATCCGCCCGTTAGAGTACTTCGCTGCCGACGAAAAGTGCCCGCCCTTCGCTGTTCGCTTACCCATAGATTGGGTTCTAATTGGCCCTCTACCTTCGTCTTCAGGTTCAATCTCGACTTGTTTTAAAGCAAATATGAATCAGGGTTTTGAACTCGCTAGTCAGGTAAAATCTTGGTACGACATGGAGTCGTACGGTGCACTTAAGCAAGTAGACCCACGATCCGCCTCAGATGCACGTGCGCATGATTTTCTTGAACACACCACCGTGCATAATGGAAACGATGTAGGAATGCCATGGGCTGAAGATAACATCGAACTGCCCAACAATTATTTCTCAGCGCTTGTTCATTTAAAATCTTTGGAAAAGCGGCTTATGAAAGACCAGACCGTAAGGGAAAATTATTCGAATACCATCAAAGAGGGCCTAGACAAGGGCTACGTACTAAGGATCAAAGATGCTCATAAGGTGAAAAGTCGCTCGAGACGAAAGCGGTATCTACCACACCATCTGGTTGTTCATCCGAACAGCCACGCAAAGTTCGTAGGTTACTAAACGGAGCAGCAAAATTCCATGGCGCATCACTTAATAAGTCATTACTCAACAGACCTGACTTACTACAAAACTTAATATATGTACTCCTACGGTTCCGACAACATCAATTTGCCGTATCCGCCGAAATCGAGGGAATGTTCCTCCAAGTTGGAGTGTTACCTTGTGATCAACCATCATTGCGCTTTTTGTGGCGGGAGGACTCCACATCAATTGTTGTGGTACACCAGTATTCATGCCACATCTTTGGGGCAAAAGAATCCCCCACCTGCGCCAACTACGCAGTTTAACGCACGGCAAGTGATAATGCTAAGGAGTACCCAGCAGCTGCGAAAGCCGTCCTTGAGAAATTCTACATCGACGATTACTTAGACTCAGTGGAATCCACCGAGATGGCCCTCACTAGGTCGAAGAAATTGGTACATCTTCTCCATTTAGGTGGGTTCAAGCTTACTAAGTTTGTAAGCAATGTACCAGATCTGGCTGACCGAATTGATGGGTCTGCTCAATCCTCTGAACCGAAGGTCATCGTTTCATCAAAGGAGGAACCAATGCACGTGCTTAGGTTTAAATGGGATCACAACAACGATGGTCTGGTTGTGAGTAGGGGTACTAACAGCAACATCACAAAAAGTTTAACACAGCGCTTGGTCTTAAGTCTAGTGTCAAAGGTCTACGACCTAATTGGTCTTGTCGCACCGTTTACTGTTGGTGCTCGGTTAATCTTGAAAGACATGCGGCGTGTCAATGGACAAAGTTGGGATGACGAGTTACCTGAAGACACAAATGAGATTCCTTGCCTGGTGTATTGAACTGCCGCGGTTAGCTGAGATTACTATACCAAGAAGTTACTTTTCAGGACCATTCCAACATCTTGAACTCCACATGTTTGGTAATAGCTCACAAGACGTATTAAGTGCAGTAGATTTTCTTAGGTCTCAAGTAACTTGCACCTCAGGGAGATTATAACAGAGCTGGCGAACAGTTTGTCCTGAGCAAGGCCCGTGTTGCACCTATGAAGGTAATAACAGCTCCTAATTTGGAATTACAAGCCGCTCTCCTCGCTGCTCGTTTAAAAAGGGACATCTGTCGACCAGTAACGGTTACTGTGGATAAAGTCTTTATGTGGACAGATAGTACCATCGTCTTGCAGTGGATAAACTCAACAAACAAACACCCCATCTTTATTGCAAATCGTGTTAGTGAAATCCTGGAGAACACCAGCGTTGACCAATGGAACCATGTCGCCACTTGTGATAATCCGGCAGATGCTGGCACGCGTGGTATGTCTGCTGAAGTTTTGCAATCCAGTAACTGGATGAGGGGTCCTGACTTCTTGAGATTTAAGCAATTCCCTTTCGTACCAAATACTGACGTGGTCGATAACATAGAACTCGGCGTTGTAACCAAGGAACAACATGATGACTCGATCTCATTTTTAGCAGCAACCGTAACCAATCCCCTTAAGGAACAAAACGTTAGTCTAAATCCTTTGATAAGTTCAGTTCTTATCAAAAACTACTTCGCGTCACCGCATATGTGCTCAGTCTTTTACCATCTCATGAAAGTTACCGTACCGTAGACGGCAGCATAGTAGAACCTGTTGAGCTGGACGAAGCCGAGCGTCATCTCCAGGAGCTGGTTCAAGGAGAGTCCTTTAATACCGAAAGACGGGATCTTCTTGACAATAAATCCGTTAAGAGGAGCAGCCGCATTGCTCAGTTTACTCCGTTTATTGGGCCTTGTGGTCTCATCCGTTCTTGAGGTCGACTACAACGGCTTGTGGAAATTGACTTTGACACTAAGCATCTTATCGTGATGGATGCGCGTCATACTTTTGTTAAACTATTCCTGCGTCATACTCATCTGAAGAACCATCATCAGGGCATTGATTACTTACGGTCAAAGGCACAGGAATGTTATGCCATCCTTAAACTACGTTCCACACTGCAGTCCATCAAATCAAACTGCGTTTTGTGTAGAAAATTCCGTGCAGCAACCATTCAACCTATCATGGCAGACCTCCTAAAGGAGAGACTCGCATAGCAGTTTCCTCCCTTTACCAACACCGGGGTTGATTACTTCGGACCATTCTACGTCACTGTTCGTCGAACCACCGACAAGAGGTGGGGATTTCTCTTCAATTGTCTGACTACCCGTGCTTTCCATGTTGAAGTCGTTTCGTCCATGGACACTAGTTCCTGTGTAATGGAAGTGGAGCGATTCGTCTTCTGTCGGGGTACTCCTGCCATCATTTGTTCGGATAATGGTACGAACTTCATTGGAGCGGAGAAAAGGCTCCGTGAATGTATTCAGAAATGGAACACGCTCAATATCGCCAAGGAATTTGCACATAAGGGCATTAAGTGGAGGTTCAATCCAACCAGTGAAGCACACCAAGGTGGCATCTGGGAGAGGTTAGTTCGTAGTTTTAAAAAAGTACTGTACACTATCCTCGTTACGCCTCGTCTCACAGATGAGGTGTTGAACACTACTTTTTGTCTGGTCGAATACGCACTAAACTCACGTCCCTTAACGCCCGTATAACACCTCCCCTGTGCAATAACACCTAACCTTTTTCTACTCGGTAACCAAGCAACTGGAATGTCGTCTATCATTGGCGTCGAAGAGTTCGATCATCGTAAGCGGTACGCCCGTACACAGTCCTACGGCAATGCAATTTGGGCACGTTGGCTTAAGGAGTATGTACCCGCGCTGAACCGTAGATCTAAGTGGCAGACGCCTGCCGAGCTGCACTTCAAGGTTGGTGATTTAGTTTGGATAGTTGAAGAAAGCAACCCTAGGGGTTATTATCCAACTGCTCGGATTGAAGAACTCCATTACGGCTCCGACAGCGTCGCCCGCTCCGCCGTCGTACGCACGTCGTCCGGATCGCTCGTCCGCCCACTCGTTAAGCTTGTACCGATCCTGCCAACACTTTCTTCCGGGCCGGAGGATGTTACTGAGTAAATAGCAAGATGAGCAACCTATTTAAATGCGCTATTGAATCCATCCGGCGAGAAAGTTTATTACGTTATAATTCTTAACCATGTAAGCCCTACGAAAAGATTAAATGCAAATAAAATCTCTTCTATTTGGCGTAGAAAGCTCGGGAAAAGTTCGTTTAACATAATATTCGTTGAGCCTACTAATATACTAAATCGATTGCGCTCTTTTTAGGCTTATTATTTTTATGTTTCTAAAACGTATTGGTGACCAATTTGAGCTTAGACAAAATACCTGCTAACAAATACAGATAGATTTGCCGGGCCATTACGATGTGCTTTTTCGCCTCGATATGTTTTGAATACAGTAGCTGACATCGTGAATATCTTGAATTAAAGTTCCGATAGACTGTATTTGACAGCTATAATATTCTATAGGCTGAAGAAATAATTAAATGAAATTAAATGCACTTAATCAAGTGGAATTTATCTTCCGTTTCAGAAGGCGAAAATGTTGTCTTTTAATTCAGTACTTTCAATAGAAGAGCCGAGATATATTGCATTCATATAAAAGTGAATATTTTACTATGTGATTATGCGCATGATAAAAATAATGAGGGCAGAAGGAAAGCTACGACATAATTCTCTCTCTACTCGTTGTGCTTCTTGATTCCGGTACAACAGAAAAGTTTTTTTTGTGGAGCGATCGATGATGCGGGTAATTTTTGTTTCCTTTTTCGACCAGAAGATTGTACAATATTATTGAAATCATTGTTTTTTGTTATGACTAATACCTTTTGGAATGAGCGCTGCATCAACAATTTTAGTTTTAAAAACAATGCCTCATTTGTTTTTCCATGTTTTTCCAGTTTTGAAAACAACTTTCCAGGTGAAGTTGATCACATGTCAGTTGAATATTGTTAAACAACCTGGTAGCAGAACAAGAATACGGTTAGCAAAAAAGGTTAGCAGCCTGGTAATTTTTAAACACAGAAACAAGTCTAGACACTCGATTCCTTTTGAATTCTGAAAATTGTTTACAGCAGTTCAAGGTAGTTTTCAGCATCAACTGATGAGAAAGTTTTAAAATAAAATTCTGACATAGGCCTACTCGATAGTGACATAAAAAGAAAAACTTAAGTTTTTAATTGTAGAATTGTTTCGAATTATAAGTATAAAACGAAAGTATGTTAAGAATCGAGAGAAAACCTTGACGCAATAATAGTTTTCCCTTTTCGCAAATAGTTGACAATGCAAAATATCGCCTTTCAACGATTGTGTGGAGAAAGAAGTCTTTTTTATCTTCTGACTGTTTTTTGGTCAAAACAAGTAATCTATATTCCAAACAGCCAACAAATATTTTCCAATTTTGTTTTTTATAATTTTTGACAACTTTTTATAAAAATAAAAAGCATCGACTCACATCTGATTATTAAGCCAGAAATTGTAACAGTTGTTAACTTAGGTCAAGAACGCAACGCAGGAAGAGGAAGGCCTTCTAAGCCTTCCAGATTTAACTTCACAACACAAACAACGATATCATAAGAATATTTGGCCAGTAGACTAAGAGAGGAAAAATATCAGAGAGGAGATTTTTTTCAATGCAATTTTTTTCCAATCAAAATGCGGTGAACATTTTTCTTTGATCAATTCGTGTATACAACTTGATTCTGACAGATTGAGTTTCCTTTTGTTCGTTATCATTCTACATCTTGTAAAATAGAAAACCACAATTATACCACAATTGAGAGCAATTTATTTAAGGGTGTAGCTTGGAAACTTTTGCGCTAAAAAAATTGGCTCTTATAGCTGTTCGAACGATCGACCTCTATGATAGCAATTAGGCTTCATAACCACATGCCTGCAACCAAGTTGTCACTCAACCGCTAACATTCACTGATTTAGACAGAATTTCATTTCACAAAGAAAGCAATTGAAACCACTCAATAATTATAAAACGAGAGGATGTTAAGAATTGAATGAAAATCTTGACACATTAAGAGTTTTCCTTTTCGCAAATAGTTGACATTGCAAATTATCGCCTTTCAACGATTGTGTGGAGAAGGAAGTTTTTTCTATCTTCTGACTGATTTTCGGTCAAAACAAGTAATCGATATTCCAAACAGCCAACAAATACTTTCCAATTTTTTTTTATAATTTTTAACAATTTGTTATAAAAAATAAAAAGCATCGACTAACATCGGATTATTAAGCCAGAATCGTGTTAGTTGTTAACTTAAGTCAAGAACGCAACGCAGGAAGAGGAAGGCCTTCTAAGCCTTCCAGAATTAACTTCATAAAACAAACATCCGTATCTCAAGAATATTTGGCCAGTAGACTAAGAGCTTCAAAATTTTTGATACTCGCTCACTGTTTAGTTTTTTGAGGATGAAAAGACAAAGAGACGAGACAATAACTGGATCAGTAATAAAGAGATCAATAAGAGCAATTGATTGCTAAAAAATCTGTTAGAGAATTGAAAGGAAAAAACCAACAAAAATTTTAGAACAGTCAATTTTTTGCGAGAAAGTGCTAAATGCAGTCTACTTTTCAAATTCATCCAAAAAAAAATCAGAAAAGGATTGTTTTTTATTGCAATTTTTTCAATGAAAATGCGGTGAGCATTTTTCTTTGATCAATTCTTGTATACAATTTGTTTTGACAGAGATTGTGCTTCCTTTTGTTCGTTATCATTGTGCATTTTGTAAAATTGAAAATAACAATTACAAATCACCAAATGTTTACCTATATATAATTAGTTCACTTTTTCAACTTTAATCTCACCATCTGTCTCACTTTGTCAATTGACAGCAGTCACACTATGGCTGTTGCCTTGTTTATTTTTCTATCGACTTAATTATTGGACGGAACATGCTCAATTAAACCTTCTTTGTTCGGTAGTTTTTGGAAGATCGATATCACCGAGTGGTGTCAATATGAGTAGTATCAATAGAAACTTTATTGATCCCGTCGTTTCTTCCCACCATCGATGTCATTCTACATTTGCTTGAACTGCTAATATTTGATGCAAAAATTTTGAAAACTTTTATCGTTTCCAAGGATGTTGAAACATGTTCAAATTAAGCCGGTAACTGTTATATTTTCCTCTGCCTAGCACAATGGTCACGAAATTTTTTTTGATTGCAGAAACTGATTTTAAAAAGTTCCGAATTTAAGGGAGAACGAGTTGTAAAAATTAAACCATTCCAATATTTATCAACTGCATTTGGCCCTATTATTAAAGAATTTTGAAAACAAAAAATATAAGCGGCCAGAACCTTTCAAATTTACGAAAAGTTCTCCAAACACAAACCGAGTAATGGCCGATGAGAGCAATTTAGTAAAGGGTGTAGCTTGGAAGTTTTTGGGCGCCAATACTTGGCTCTAAAGCTGTTCGAACCATCGACCTCTATGCTACCAATCAGGCATCTTAACCATGTGGCTGCAACCAAGTTGTCACTCAACCGCTAAAAATCACTAATTTAGCCAGAAATTCATTTCACAGTGAAAGCAATTGAAACCACTCAATAAGAATAAAACAAAAGGATGTTAAGAATCGAATGAAAATTTTGACGCATTAATAGCTTTCCTTTTTTGCGAATAGTTGACGATGCAAATTATCGCCTTTCGACGATTGTGTGGCGAAAGAAGTTTTTTCTATCTTTTGACTGGATTTCGGTCAAATCAAGTAATAGACATTCCAAACAGTCAACAAATACTTTCCAATTTTGTTTTTTTTTAAAATAATTTAACAATTTTTTTTAAAAATAAAAAGCATCAACTCACATCGGATTATTAAGCCAGAATCGTGTTAGTTGTTATCTTAAAACATGAACGCAACGCAGGAAGAGGAAGGCCTTCTAAGCCTTCCAGAATTAACTTCATAAAACAAACATCCGTATCTTAAGAATATTTGGCCAGTAGAGTAAGAGCTTCAAAATTTTTGATAATAGCTCACTGTTTAGTTTTTTGAGGATGAAAAGACAAAGAGACGAGACAATAACTGGATCAGTAATAAAGAGATCAATAAGAGCAATTGATTGCTAAAAAATCTGTTAGAGAATTGAAAGGAAAAAACCAACAAAAATTTTAGAACAGTCAATTTTTTGCGAGAAAGTGCTAAATTCAGTCTACTTTTCAAATTCATCCAAAAAAAATCAGAAAAGGATTGTTTTTTATTGCAATTTTTTCAATGAAAATGCGGTGAGCATTTTTCTTTGATCAATTCTTGTATACAATTTGTTTTGACAGAGATTGTGCTTCCTTTTGTTCGTTATCATTGTGCATTTTGTAAAATTGAAAATAACAATTACAAATCACCAAATGTTTACCTATATATAATTAGTTCACTTTTTCAACTTTAATCTCACCATCTGTCTCACTTTGTCAATTGAGAGCAGTCACACTATGGCTGTTGCCTTGTTTATTTTTCTATTGACTTAATTATTGGGCGGAACATGCTCAATTAATGCTTGAGTTCGTTTGTTCGTTAGTTTTTGGAAGATCGATATCAGTATCAAAAGCAAGTCTGTCGATCCCATCGTATCTTCCTACTATCGAAGTCATTCTACATTTGCTTGAATTGAAAATAATTGATGCAAAATATTTGAAAGTTTATCGCTTCCAAGGAAGTTGAAACATGTTCAAATTAGGCCGGTAACTGTTTTATTTTCCTCTGCTTAGCACAATGGTCACGAAATTTTTTTTGATTGCAGAAACTGAACTTAAAAAGTTCTGAAATTAAGAGAGAACGAGTTGTAAGCATGAAATCCTTTCAATATTTATCATCTGCATTTGGCCCTATTATTGAAGAATTTTGAAATTAAAAAAAAATAAACAGCAAGAATCTTTCAAATTTTAAAAAAATACTCCAAGCACAAACCGTGTAATGGCTGATGAGAGCAATTTATTTAAGGGTGTAGCTTGGAAACTTTTGCGCTAAAAAAATTGGCTCTTATAGCTGTTCGAACGATCGACCTCTATGATAGCAATTAGGCTTCATAACCACATGCCTGCAACCAAGTTGTCACTCAACCGCTAACATTCACTGATTTAGACAGAATTTCATTTCACAAAGAAAGCAATTGAAACCACTCAATAATTATAAAACGAGAGGATGTTAAGAATTGAATGAAAATCTTGACGCATTAAGAGTTTTCCTTTTCGCAAATAGTTGACATTGCAAATTATCGCCTTTCAACGATTGTGTGGAGAAGGAAGTTTTTTCTATCTTCTGACTGATTTTCGGTCAAAACAAGTAATCGATATTCCAAACAGCCAACAAATACTTTCCAATTTTTTTTTATAATTTTTAACAATTTGTTATAAAAAATAAAAAGCATCGACTCACATCGGATTATTAAGCCAGAATCGTGTTAGTTGTTAACTT
Source organism: Convolutriloba macropyga (assembly GCF_964194025.1). Lineage (NCBI taxonomy): Eukaryota > Metazoa > Xenacoelomorpha > Acoela > Convolutidae > Convolutriloba > Convolutriloba macropyga. The sequence goes on from NC_134480.1 coordinate 44,685,803, forward strand.
AAGTCAAGAACGCAACGCAGGAAGAGGAAGGCATTCTAAGCCTTCCAGAATTAACTTCATAAAACAAACATCCGTATCTCAAGAATATTTGGCCAGTAGACTAAGAGCTTCAAAATTTTTGATACTCGCTCACTGTTTAGTTTTTTGAGGATGAAAAGACAAAGAGACGAGACAATAACTGGATCAGTAATAAAGAGATCAATAAGAGCAATTGATTGCTAAAAAATCTGTTAGAGAATTGAAAGGAAAAAACCAACAAAAATTTTAGAACAGTCAATTTTTTGCGAGAAAGTGCTAAATTCAGTCTACTTTTCAAATTCATCCAAAAAAAAATCAGAAAAGGATTGTTTTTTATTGCAATTTTTTCAATGAAAATGCGGTGAGCATTTTTCTTTGATCAATTCTTGTATACAATTTGTTTTGACAGAGATTGTGCTTCCTTTTGTTCGTTATCATTGTGCATTTTGTAAAATTGAAAATAACAATTACAAATCACCAAATGTTTACCTATATATAATTAGTTCACTTTTTCAACTTTAATCTCACCATCTGTCTCACTTTGTCAATTGACAGCAGTCACACTATGGCTGTTGCCTTGTTTATTTTTCTATCGACTTAATTATTGGACGGAACATGCTCAATTAAACCTTCTTTGTTCGGTAGTTTTTGGAAGATCGATATCACCGAGTGGTATCAATATGAGTGGAATCGATAGAAAGTCTATCGATCCCATCGTTTCTTTCCACCATCGATGTCATTCTACATTTGCTTGAACTGCTAATATTTGAAGCAAAAATTTTGAAAGTTTTTATCGTTTCCAAGGAAGTTGAAACATGTTCAAATTAGGCCAGTAACTATTTTATCTTTCTCTGCCTAAGACAATGGTCACAAAATTTTTTTTTGATTGCAGAAATTGAACTTAAAAAGTTCTGAATTTAAGAGAGAACGAGTTGTAAACATTAAATCCTTCCAATAATTATCATCTGCATTTGGCCCTATTATTGAAGAATTTTGAAAATCAAAAAAAAAAATAAGCAGCCAGAACCTTTCAAATTTTAAAAAAAAGTCTCCAAGCACAAACCGCGTAACGGCTGATGAGAGCAATTTATTTAATGGTGTAGCTTGGAAACTTTTGCGCTCAAAAACTTGGCTCTTATAGCTGTTCGAACGATCGACCTCTATGATAGCAATCAGGCATCATAACCACATGAATGCAACCCAGTTGTCACTCAACCGCTAACATTCACTAGTTTAGACAGAAATTCATTTCAGAAAGAAAGCAATTGAAACCACTCATTAATTGTAAAACAAGAGGATGTTAAGAATCGAATGAAAATCTTGAGGCATTAAGAGTTTTCCTTTTTCGCAAAAAGCTGACAATGCAAATTGTCGCCTTTCAGCGATTGTGTGGAGAAGGAAGTTTTTTCTATCTTCTGACTGATTTTCGGTCAAAACAAGTAATCGATATTCCAAACCAGCCAACAAATACTTTCCAATTTTGTTTTTTTTTAAATAATTTTCGACAATTTTTTATAAAAGTAAAAAGCATCAACTCACATCGGATTATTAAGCCAGAAATCGTGTTAGTTGTTAACTTAAGTCAAGAACGCAACGGAGGAAGAGGAAAGCCTGCTGAGCCTTCCAGAGTTAATTTCACAACACAAACATCGATATCATAAGAGTATTTGGCCAGGAGACTAAAAGCTTTTGATACTCGCTAGCTGTTTAGATTTTTGAGGATGAAAAGACAAAGAGAAAAGACAATAACTTGATCAGTAATAAAGAAATCAATAAGAGCAATTGATCGCTAAAAAATCCGTTAGAGAATTGAAAGGCAAAACTAACAAAAAACTTTAGAAC
>NC_134480.1:44687862-44766087 GCF_964194025.1 Convolutriloba macropyga
AAAGTTTATCGTTTCCAAGGAAGTTGAAACATGTTCAAATTAAGCCGGTAACTATTTCATTTTCCTCTGCCTAGAACAATGGTCAAGAAAAGTTTTTGTGATTGCAGAAACTGAACTTAAAAAGTTCTGAATTTAAGGGAGAACGAGTTGTGAAAATTGAATCCTTTAAGTTTTTATCATCGGCATTTGGCCCTACTATTGAAGAATTTAGAAAATCAAAACAAATTAGTAAAGGGTGTAGCTTGGAAATTTTTGGGCGCAAAAATTGGCTCTTATAGCTGTTCGAACCATCGACCTCTATGATAGCAATCAGGCATCTTAACCACGTGGCTGCAACCAAATTGTCACCCAACCGCTAACAATCACTAATTTAGCCAAAATTTCATTTCACATTGAAGGCAATTGAAACCACTCAAAATGAAGACTTAAATCTTGAACAGTCACTTTAGAATTTGCAGAATATTCTAGAACAGTGCACAAGTGTTCAAGCAAAAATTTTGCATATAAAGGATCAGAACGTTGACAATAATTTCTTCAAAGTTCTCTTGAGGGCAAATCAAAATCAATATATCAGAATTTGCTCACTAACGTGACATAAAAAAGATTTTTTAATCTCAAAAAACTGGCAGACATCCGGTTTTGTTTTTTTTTTCAAAAAAGCGAGGACTGAAATAGTGTTCCTCGCTCTTGTTTTTCAAAAAATCAGTGATGCGATAGATGCTATTACCGAATAGTCACCACATTCCGTAGAATTTCCATGTTTGCAATTTAATTTTCAGTGTACTATAGTTTAACTTTCGTTTAAAAACTAATCGAGCAAAAAAGTGCCTAATGCTTAAATTCTAACGCAGAGGTCATAATACAAGCAAATATTCGAAATGCTTTGCTATTTTGAGATTTACCGACAAACTTTTTTAAAAAATTGAAGTTATTTTTTTTAAATTCTTCCATTGAAGTATTGGCGCAAAATTTTGTATTCTGAAGTTTCAAATTGCAGAAATTCTCATTTTTGTATTGCAGGCAAGACAACTAATTGGTTAGCAACAGAACTTTGACCTTTCGTATTCTCTGCAGCATCCGATTTGTGTTCTATTTAGCATGCTTGTAGCAAACAGTAGGTTAACTATAGCACAATTCCTCGCATAGTACGTTTCGTTTTGTCAAAATTTCTGGCGCCAAAATTTGTCAAAATTAGTTTGAAAAAATTTTGTTAAAAACAAAGGTTTTTTTCATTAACTTCAACCTAACATTTCAAAATTTTCATGTTGGAGAACCGGAGTATTTGACAAGTCCTATATCTCAACTATTTCAATATTCAATTATTGAACCACTCTTTCACAGATTGCGTAATTATTTCAAAATTTTATTTTTTTCTGTGTTTTGCTCACACTGAAAGCGGTTCGTCAGTTTACCTATTCTGATCGTTTTCCTGTTCAGGGCGAGTCCTTTACAATATTTCAAACTCTTGTACCGAAGAACTAATTTATTATTTCAGAAAGAGTTATAAAAATGAGGCTAATGTTCCAGTTTAGGTTGCTAATCTTAAATAGAGACAGTACCCATAACCAATCGATCATTACTTCAAATAATTTTCTCAAATCTTTCGCGCTCAAATTCCTCTTAGGGCACTACAAAGTTCCGCATACATCACTTACCGTGAGAGTAGCGGTAAATTGAGCTGGAGGCAAGTACAATTTAGTCTCCACTGACTCGTCTGCCGTCGACGCATTTTCAACTTATTCGATGCTCAAAAGTCCTGTCCTGGATAAACATTTAACTCCGGTCTGTCCCCATCTTTGCTCTGTGTTTCATTATTCTACTCACCATTGTTTGCCATTAGTGCGCAAATATTTCATGCCATACTTTGTTCTTCCATGCCCTGGTTAACTCCTACAATCTAATTAAAGTTGGCTAATTCATTACCTCGCTGGCACTGTAACACTGCTAATTCTACACAATCATGATTTCCAATACAGCTAAACTTATTGTTCGCAATGCTGGGAAACTATTCTCTAAAAAATGCTAAATTTTCTAACATTAAATTCTATTTATTGATATTTGTATGAGTTCAGTCGATTGTCGATATATTCCATCTCATGCCATTTGACCTTCTCCCTAGAGTATCTCCGTACAAGCAAAAACACCTGAAATTGAAATCATTATTAGACACTATTTTCGCCATCTGTTAACCTTTCACTCTAAGCACTCGACATCACTAACTCCTCCTCCTTCACCTTTTACTATTGTACGATTAACATCAAGCATTAAAACTCCGCTCAAATTTTCGGATTATTTTAAAAATCTGATCATCAATCAAATCATGCCATGATCCCAAACACAAAAATATCCCTTCAATAAAATATCTAATAGACCAACACCTTTTCACTATTTTCAGAATGCCTTTGTGCAGAACAGATCTAATAAACTTGGCCAGTTCCATCTAATTTTATGAGCTAATTCCATTTCGAAAGTTCTTTTCCTGACGGGAATGCTTTCAATGTGCCCATGATGATCCTTTATTCTGGCTGGAATCCTGCCACAATATTTATAGTACCTACTTTAGCTTAATATGCTCTTAAATTTTTAAAATTATAAAATAAGAATAGTACCAACTTTGTACAGCACCATGATGTTGATTTACACAAACAACTCCGCCCCGGACAAACATCTCAGCAGCTATGTCTAAACTCACTGAGACACATTCAACATGAATACTGTCTGCGTTACAAAATGAGTCTTAACCAACGCCTCCTCCCTCCCCCCCCCCCCCCCCAAGGGCTTTACTATAAAGCATGGACTAGAGACATGTAATTCTGTACCCGTAATATGGTTGAATAATAAACTTCCCCCAATGCTGTATATTTACTTGAAGAGGCTTCATATTGAATATAAACATGTTAATAAAATAAAAGATCAATAAAACTTGTCTATAACCACTAACTACAAATATCTATTAAACTTATTCCCTCATTAAACTTAAGCTTCTCTCCCAGCGCGAATCAAAAAGCGCTTGAAATTCTTTTCATGTTCCTTATTTTAAGAAATTTCTCTTGTCATACATTTGCACTTGAGCGACTTGTATTTCGTTATAAAATATAAATGCAAGGCTATATAAGAATTAGAACTGTCACACTCAATTACATGGAATATATTCAGCTTAAATAAGATATAAATTAACTAACCAGAGTCCGAATTCCAATTTGCGGAACATATGTACGCATATCTATCATTAAGTGCCAGTGCTTTTCTGCTACAACCATTCATCGGAGTAAGACTCCCACTCTTTTCGTCATCAGTCAAATAAAGATTTCAAAAAAAGACATTCAAACTACAATGACCTCGAAAAGACATTTGAGATCATATAGCGTTGCAAAGCAGCGTAAAGCGCGATAAGTAGAATTGCTTGGCTGAAATCTAATCAAATAGGCAGCGCGCGCAAGGAATAATAACAGCGAAGAATTGTCTAACTTTACTCATCCTACCATTAATTATAATCAGAGATATAAAGGCCTGATACCCTGTTGCAAATTGCTTCCTCCCCAAGTAGAATAGAACTCAATAAAAAGAGATCGTAGCACCCTTTCAACGATTTAACTTTCTGTAATTAAAATCGCCACCACATTTATGAGCGTACATATTAGAACCATTATCCATTAACAGCACAAAATTAAGCTTTAGTTCTTTATCACAGTCTGCTTCGATACCTCATCCTCTTCTAGGAAAGCAAGGTTGTATAAAAAATAAATAGGCACTTTTATATTGGGCATTTTAATTTTTTTCCGTGATTTCCCAGCTAGTTAGCGTATATTATAGAACCAACACAAGAATTACTCCTATTTGACATTACCCCTCTAAAACCAGAGCTGGCAGGAATATTCAAGGCTGGATATATATTTTCTATTGTTGCCCATCAATGTAACTAATATGGAACGCTGACACCTAATTGGTACCATGTAAATTTACCTACTTTGTCAAATAACAGTTGACACTAAAAAGCTTTGTACTGAGAAATTTTTGGCAAAAAAGGTTTTTTCAATGGGTTTTTTGACCGAATAGTGCATAGTTATCCGATTTTAGCCAATTTTTTTGGCCAGTGGGATTATAGTATGTTGCTTGTTACTAATCTCGCACTCCATATAAAAATCGGCACTGAAATTCTGAAACTTTCAGGAGCGTGTTATAAGGGAGAGAGGGGATCTGTTTATCTATGAATGGGGTAATCATCAAACGAGTCGCAGTTTTAAGAGGCATAATGTGATAACTTTCTATTGTTCGCCTATCGAGAAACTTAACTTAAACGCGCATCAAGAATGTCACGAACAGAAAAACAAAAATAAAGTAATTATGTGTACAAGAATTATGTGAAACATGTTAAAACAGACTGATTAAAGATTTCGTTTCTGGTATTGGGATGGTTGGAGAGGGTGGGGTAGTGGGGAGGGGTTGTAATTAACCGTACTATAACGCATAAACATGTCTGTAGATCGGTCCAAATGTATGTTTTTTTCATTATCATGCAAAATGGTGTTGGAATATTTCTCAAAATGGGTGTAGGCAGAACTGGCTTATTATCATATAAGGCAGCGCAGCAGATGGCAGTAATAAACAGAAGCAGCAGCGTAAGCGCAAATAAATTGACTTGAACAAAATCTAATTGACATTGGCGCTAATTAAATGCAGACTAATTAAAAAATGCGCAGCTTGTCAGCGTTAGCGCAATAGAGGCTAGATTTCTTTAAAAAAACAATTGTGATAGTCGGTTCTCGAAGGGATGATATATAGTCATAATAATCTCGCATATCTGATTTGAACTCCCTCGACCTTTAGAAATTTCTAGACAGGGAAGTTAATAACATAACCGACTAACGTCGGCGGGCGAATCGCTCTCAAACGACCGGCGAGAAATTTTTGTACTGAGAAATTTTTGGCAAAAAAGGTTTTTTCAATGGGTTTTTTGACCGAATAGTGCATAGTTATCCGATTTTAGCCAATTTTTTTGGCCAGTGGGATTATAGTATGTTGCTTGTTACTAATCTCGCACTCCATATAAAAATCGGCACTGAAATTCTGAAACTTTCAGGAGCGTGTTATAAGGGAGAGAGGGGATCTGTTTATCTATGAATGGGGTAATCATCAAACGAGTCGCAGTTTTAAGAGGCATAATGTGATAACTTTCTATTGTTCGCCTATCGAGAAACTTAACTTAAACGCGCATCAAGAATGTCACGAACAGAAAAACAAAAATAAAGTAATTATGTGTACAAGAATTATGTGAAACATGTTAAAACAGACTGATTAAAGATTTCGTTTCTGGTATTGGGATGGTTGGAGAGGGTGGGGTAGTGGGGAGGGGTTGTAATTAACCGTACTATAACGCATAAACATGTCTGTAGATCGGTCCAAATGTATGTTTTTTTCATTATCATACAAAATGGTGTTGGAATATTTCTCAAAATGGGTGTAGGCAGAACTGGCTTATTATCATATAAGGCAGCGCAGCAGATGGCAGTAATAAACAGAAGCAGCAGCGTAAGCGCAAATAAATTGACTTGAACAAAATCTAATTGACATTGGCGCTAATTAAATGCAGACTAATTAAAAAATGCGCAGCTTGTCAGCGTTAGCGCAATAGAGGCTAGATTTCTTTAAAAAAACAATTGTGATAGTCGGTTCTCGAAGGGATGATATATAGTCATAATAATCTCGCATATCTGATTTGAACTCCCTCGACCTTTAGAAATTTCTAGACAGGGAAGTTAATAACATAACCGACTAACGTCGGCGGGCGAATCGCTCTCAAACGACCGGCGAGAAATTTTTGTACTGAGAAATTTTTGGCAAAAAAGGTTTTTTCAATGGGTTTTTTGACCGAATAGTGCATAGTTATCCGATTTTAGCCAATTTTTTTGGCCAGTGGGATTATAGTATGTTGCTTGTTACTAATCTCGCACTCCATATAAAAATCGGCACTGAAATTCTGAAACTTTCAGGAGCGTGTTATAAGGGAGAGAGGGGATCTGTTTATCTATGAATGGGGTAATCATCAAACGAGTCGCAGTTTTAAGAGGCATAATGTGATAACTTTCTATTGTTCGCCTATCGAGAAACTTAACTTAAACGCGCATCAAGAATGTCACGAACAGAAAAACAAAAATAAATTAATTATGTGTACAAGAATTATGTGAAACATGTTAAAACAGACTGATTAAAGATTTCGTTTCTGGTATTGGGATGGTTGGAGAGGGTGGGGTAGTGGGGAGGGGTTGTAATTAACCGTACTATAACGCATAAACATGTCTGTAGATCGGTCCAAATGTATGTTTTTTTCATTATCATGCAAAATGGTGTTGGAATATTTCTCAAAATGGGTGTAGGCAGAACTGGCTTATTATCATATAAGGCAGCGCAGCAGATGGCAGTAATAAACAGAAGCAGCAGCGTAAGCGCAAATAAATTGACTTGAACAAAATCTAATTGACATTGGCGCTAATTAAATGCAGACTAATTAAAAAATGCGCAGCTTGTCAGCGTTAGCGCAATAGAGGCTAGATTTCTTTAAAAAAACAATTGTGATAGTCGGTTCTCGAAGGGATGATATATAGTCATAATAATCTCGCATATCTGATTTGAACTCCCTCGACCTTTAGAAATTTCTAGACAGGGAAGTTAATAACATAACCGACTAACGTCGGCGGGCGAATCGCTCTCAAACGACCGGCGAGCGGTTGGCTTCGTCAGTAGCTAGGCAAAGTCTAGTGAAGCTAGCTTTAGCTTAATTGAAAGGGCGTAAGTGAGCGCAGCGGGGGGGGGCACCGGGGCGCTGATGGGAGTGGCAAGTGGGGAGGGGGGGGGGGGGGGGGGGGGGTTAATCTCTAACAACCGCATCAGGTGAAAAAGCTTCAACTGTATGTTCAAAAATATGCAAAACGATATATGAACATGAATAGTAATACCTAGCAATCTATAGCTAAGGCCTCTAAGCTATTTGCTTTTTGATTTATGCGCAGTGCAGCGAGGTTAACAATAATTGGTCATTTCAGGCAAGTTTCCCCCCTTCTTTCCCCTGAAGGTATGAAATTTCCGGTATTACAGCACGGTTCGAGCAATCTATCGGGTGCTTCACAAACTTACTATGTTCGTTCTAATTCGCATTCATAAAAAGTGACATCTTCTAAAAGTGACATTTTGTAAAAGTTACTTGTTGTAATCAGCAGCAGTTTGTGGAAAAAGGCTCATTAATAACCAATAAAAACATGACCGGCAGATTGCCGGAAAATAGCCGCCGTTGTTTCCAATAAGCATGATTGGCATTGAAAGAATAGATAGAAAGAGATTGAAAGAAAGATTTTTGTACAAAAACATTTTTTAAGTCCGATTTAGTTTGATGGAATTTCGTAGTTGAACATAATTCCATTTCTTAGAGAGAGGCTACAGGGGCTACTATCAATACCAATAAGCATAAGAGATGGTAACTAAGACTTATAGGAACGACGTTCAAATAGCGGGCATCTAAAATTGGGCTTTATGGGTTTATCCTGTTTCTATTTCTGACTTCAATTTTTTATTCTGACTCTGTTCAGTTTGAATTGCTTTGCTGAGCAACTGATGTTCAAATTCACTTTTAGCAGAATGAGAGAAGAGAGAAACTAGCCTAGAGTCAAAAAGATTTCACGCAAAATGTTGAAAAAGCGGCAAAATGGTAAAGGGAAAAAAAGTTCGACGAAGTAAAAAAAACATAGCAGGACAAGTCCTGACGTACAATTCAAAGAATTTTCATTGACTAAAACTAGACCTAGAATGGACTGTGAATTAATTGAGAAAATAATTTTTAAAAAAATCAGATAAAAAATAAAACAGAAAATCAATGTCAGAATGCAGCATGTGAATACAAAAAACCACTAGCGAGAAAGCTAAATTTAATTCAAACAAAAAACTAGGCCGAGAATGGCTGTGAATGGATTGGGAAAACCATTTAGAAAAAAAATCCGATTCATAAAACCGAAAAAACAGTAAAAATCAGTGTGAAATTGCCGCATGTGAACAAAAACCACTACCTAGAAACCGAATTTTTGTTCAAATACCGTTTTCTCACTCTACTTTAAAATTAGAGCGAAAAAAATTCACGCCGCAAAACCACTAGCTTTTTCGCTGATTCGGCGTGACCAAAATCACTACTCCAGTTTGACTTCAAAAATCCTGAAAATGTGTGAAGAGATCTTAAAAAAAACATAGCCGGAAGAATTCCGGAAACGACTCGAAGGAGAAAATTGTCCATAATTAGGATTAAACAACTACCACAACTATTATGAACCCTGAACCTCCACAAATGCCATAAAAAATTTGAGGAATAATAGAAACGGCATTCAAAAACCAAAAACAAATTGAAAAAAAAAACTAGAAAAATTTATTGACTTTTTTTAATCGTACAAGGAAACGTAAAACCGAATAAAATTCCATTAGAGCAATGAAAAGCTTTCGAAACAATGGGCAAGTCATGATAGGCTAGGATACTTTTCTAAGATAAAAAAAAAACCTGCAAAAAAATAAGAAAAATGGTTTAAAATTTCTCAATTTTTCTGTCAATTTTGCCAAAAAAAATACTCTAAACCAAGAAAACTTTAGCCAATTGGTATTTGAATATTATGTAAGTAACAATCTTCTATTCAAATCCCATTTAAGCATTAAAACAAAAAAACAGGCAAAAAATCAATAAATTTCGTCTAAAATCGGAAAAACTGATCAAAAACCTCCAAATTAGCATTAAACTCAAATCAACTACTTGAAACCTTCAAATCCTATCCTAAAACTAATACACTATCATAATCAAATCTAATAACCATCAAAAGTTGCTAAAAAACTGCTTTTAAAAGCCGCACGTGAACAAAATTTTCGCTCGCTTAGAGAAAATTTTTTCACACATCAATATCTCGCTCTCTCAAAAACAGCGATATGAACAAAAACCACTCTCTTTTCGCTCCGCTCTTCTTTTGTTCAGCACCAAAATCACTCCAAATTTTTTCACTCGTTTCATTTCCCTCTTCAAAAATCACTCCAATAAAATTGATAAAAAAAGGACTTCTCCAATACTCCTCTTCGAGTCGTAAAAAGACAGCACCCCAATATAATTCAAATTCTTTGAATTGTAAAAAATAGGAGCGCTATAATAGCCGGCTGAGAAGATGAGGGCGGCTATTAAAAAACGAAGTAGCAACAGCAAGTTTTTGGCAGAAACAAACGGAGATATCAAAAACGATCGAGCGATTTATCAACAAGTAGTAAGTTTTCTATTTGAACACTACAGCACCCTATTTTTCCGGTTAATAGAACTCTAGTGCACACATGTTTTGAAATAGAGTACTAGAGATCAATTGAACAGCCAATACAACAGACCTGAGTTTCTGAACACGCCAAAAACTATAGACCTATCTTATCAGTCTGTTACCAGTGACATCTAATATGGTAGAAAATTTTACCACATTAAGTCATCACTAACTTTTTGTATCAGAAAAGACTGGAAACATAGAAGCAGAGACAAAGATAATTCTATCTTCCAGGCTTCACCTGTTCATCCCGTTTTGAGGCCGAAAAGATAAAAGGGAGGGTCAGAGGAAAAATTAGTCAAGCCAAAAATTGCTCGAAATGACCGCAGCATTAATATAATTGTTGCACAAACTTTGTTTGAGAGCAATTATAAAACATACCCGGCAGATTGCCGGAAAATAGCCGCCGTGGATTCCAATAAGCATGATTGGGATTGAAAGAATAGAAGATATTGAAAAAAAAAATTTTTGTACAAGTACAAAAACAATTTTTAAGTCCGATTTATTTTGATGGCATTTCGTAGTTGAACATAACGTACTTCTGTTTCTTAGAGAGAGGCTAAAGGGGCTACTATCAATAACGATAAGCATTATAGATGGTAACTAAGACTTATAGGAACGATGTTCAAACAGCGGGCATCTAAAATTGGGCTTTATGGGTTTATCCCGTTTCTACTTCAATTTTTTATACTGACTCTGTTCATTTTGAATTGCTTTGCTGAGCAACTGATGTTCAAAATCACTTTTAGCAGAATGAGAGAAGAGAGAAACCAGCCTAGAGAAGTCAAACAGATATCACGCAAAATGTTGAAAAAGCGGCAAAATGAGGTAAAGCGAAACATTTTTTTATTCGACGAAGTAAAAAAAACATAGCAGGACATAACGTACAATTCTCATTTCCTAAGAATTTTCATTGACTAAACAAAAAACTAGACCTGGAATGAACTTTGGATGGATTGGACAAACCAATTAGAAAAAAAATCCGATCCAAAAATCGAAAAAACAGTAAAAACAAAAGTAAAATTGCCGCATGTGAACAAAAAACCACTAGCGAGAAAGCGAATTTTTGTTCAAACACCGTTTTCTCACTCTACTTCAAAATTAGAGCCAAAAAATTCCACGCCGCAAAACCACTCGCTTTTCCGCTCTATTTCCTGTTTCGGCGTGACCAAAATCACCACTCCAATTTGACTTCAAAAATCATGAAAATGTGTGAACAGATCTTAAAAAAAAGACAGCGCCCCAATACAATTCAAATTCTTTGAATTGTAAAAAAAATAGGAGCGCTATAATAGCCGACTGAGAAGATGAGGGCGGCTATTAATAAGCAAAATAATGTCAATATAAAAACTTACTTATTAGTACTAAATGTCACTTTTCCGTGTCAACATAAATGCGAGAGATGAAAACAGCTGATTTTTTCTTTTTAAATTACTAGATTGTGCAGCAAGACAAAACACCTTCATGTACAATGCGTGATAGCTGATGCGCGCAGCTGTATTAAACACATTTTAATTCGGGCTTGTTCCGTTAGCGTCAGTTCTCGGCTTCGAAAACTTAGCGAATTATTTGTAACTGAAGAATTGGCAGGCAGCAAAAGCAGCGTTAGGCGCAAAATAACCCTTTCTAATTCCATTGTAAGGCAGTTGGAATGCATAACAGCGTTCTGGCGCAAAATAGCTTAGGAAGCTCCAATGTTTGAAAACGTTATTTTAACACTTTTCTCCCTTATTGTATTGCGTATAACTTCATAACTATATAAGTTGCGTTTATATTTTTGAGATCTTCAGCGAGATCAATAAATAGCAGCGTATGGCGCAATTTGACGTATTCAAGATGATTTTATTTCAACCAAGTCTTGCGTGGTTCGACAGCGATATTACCTTAAAGACATGCGAGTAATTATTAATGTACTATGGCTAGCTAGTCTTTAATATTGAAATTCATCATTTCTTCAAACGACTCTTATTTTCCGTACTTCGAATATATTGGAAAACGCTGATTAAATTTATAGTTTTTTAGCGGTGTCGAAAAACCCACAATTTTAGATAGGAAATAAACCCCCACTTTTAACGAGCTGCGCATTTATCGCACTTTACCATGCCTTAGCGTCCCGTGAGACTTGATATGAAACTATCACAACCGAACAAATTATCACAACCAAAATTCAAAATTTAAATGGGGGTTTATTTACTATCCAAAACTATGTCCGTTATTTTTCTGTGGAGTTTTATTTCCTAGACCTTTTTTAGCCCCAGCAAAACGTTGTAGATACCGGCTTTTTGATTAATCATTCAAAGATCTGAACCGTAGGAAGCGGTTTTTATTGCCAGAGCCCGCAAATCGCGCACCTAATTCTAGACATTCAGATCTCCCACTTTCTTACTGCTTTCACTCAATACACCCCAATCTATGTCTCAAAATCTTTAATGTTTTATAACAATTTGGAATTACAAGAAACGCCGAAAAATCCTTAGGAGCTTGCTTTGCGGTTATATACTTGCATGTTCTCATGGATCGTTTGAGAAAACTATCACTCCGAAACTTAACAAATCATCTAGTGGCACATGGGATTATTCCAAAAAACATTAAAAGTTTTGCAGAGAAAATCAGACCTTATCGGTACAAATTCTAAAGCGTTACCGTCGGACGAATTGCTCCCGAACGACAGGCGAGGCTATTTAATTTGGAAAGTGGAGGGTTGTAGCCTTAGTGATAGGTCAAAAATATTTGGCACAATTTAGAATGTATATGTGTGCAAAAAGTGCGTACTTTGGGATGAAGGGGGTCAACTCAGCGGCCTCCGAATACCAAACTCCGACACTAAATAATAAGATACCGACTTTTAAACTATTCTCGCTTACAATAGCCCGCAAGTGGTGAAGTCACTCAAGAAGTCAAAGATTATAGAATATTCTAGAAAACTGTCACCCAAAATCTTTGCGAAACTGACACATACGTTTTCAATAATTACTTCAAACTTTGTTCGGGAGCAATCAAAATTATAAGAAATTTTAAAACTTTGCCTACTGCTACAAGTAAATTTATTGCTTTTCAAATAGCCTCGAAAGCAACTGCTATGTTAAAGAACTGCTAAAAAATATATGTCAAGAGTTTTTGGTAGAATACAGCTCGTACGCAACACTTACAACATGCAACTTAAATTAACATCTAACCAAAAAACGACAAAAAAACTGATTGATAAGTCAGTCGAATTTTGCAAAATAAAAATTTTTAGAACAACAAATCCTTTGGGTTATTTGCTTGATAACATTTTGATCATATATACTGAACGCGAAAAGTAAGTTAGCACCTCCTATTTTTACGAAATAGAAACTCATTTTTTGAGGCAATATTACACCATCTTAGAACACATTTCGAAAAAAGCTTTACACCATTGATATCCAGCACTAGTCCTCTCGCCTACCTATGGAATTCAGATGAAACGCAACGTTCACTTGCCGGAAATGCCATGCATCCAAGTTCCACAGTTAAAAGAAAGTTGTTTCTTCCCATCTGTTTTAAAGACATGTTCTCCGATATGGAAATTTATAAAACTTGTATATTGTTCTTTTTGGGATTTATCGTTTAATCTGAATTTCATAGGTAGGCGAGAAGACGTGCTGGGGATCAACGGTGTAAAAAATTGTTTGAAACGTGATTTTAAGATGAGCAAAATTACACTAAGATTGTACTAAGAAGTTCAATAGTGGGCTTCAAATAACCACATTAAAGTTTAACATATACCACTCTTTAGATTTAAAGTAAAAAATGACACCAGTTTCGGCGCACTTTTCATTTGACTTCTAGTTTTAAATTGCCGCCAATTGAGTTCAGCTGCTTGAAATTGTGATTGAGAGAGAATTTTAGATCACGCGAAACGCAAAAAGTCCAAAGGCGTAAAAGTCACTCGAAAAGTCAAAATTGTCAAGTGAAAATTTTGCATAAGACACACTTTTACAATAATTGCTATGAACTTCTTTCAAGAGCAATTAAAAAGAGCAGTTGACGAAGCAATAACCGAGAGTAACGTTATATAGGTAAGCTCAGCTTACTGCTATAAAAAGGTTTCCTCGCAACTATTAGAGTACTCTTAATGACATCACCCATATAGCTTGTCAACAATCTGTTGGCGAACAAAGATTAAAATCATTACCATTGGTATTTGATATTAATCATTTGGCTATGGTATAATTCAGAGTTGTTTTACATAAGTACTGAAAGGCCGACTGCTACGAGTTTGTTTCAGCTACCTTGTTTCAGTTCAAATTTTTCTCTATATGCCAGATATTTCTCAATTGCAAGCATTTTAGATAGCCAACTATGTTTGAGACATTACCACCATTACATTTGTCGAGATAGACCAATGCACAATAGCTTGATCACATGTCACCACGTTTGTCACCCAGAAGTTGTCGATTCAGTCGTGGATGATTTCCTGCAAACATACAGCAAAAAATAAGCAAAATAAAAAAAAAACCGCCAAAAATGTCACCAAAAAGAAAAGCACAGATGAACTAAAACAACATTAGCACCGTAAGCACCCGAGGAGCTGAACATAGATGGCCGTACCTAAACATTTAACAGTTCCGTTTTATTACAATTTGCACCAATTAGTCGTTCAAGACTTTGTTGAATCGTTTTCGCGCGTTTGAGGCTTTTAAAACTGAATTATCATGAATTGTTAGTAATTATGGATTAGTGCTATAATTGTACGAATTTCTTCAACTTCAATATTATGATCAACTTTTTTTAGGAATTATTAATCGGAAATCACAAAATCAAACTTTCCATGAAGTAATAACAAACGCAAGGCATCAATCAGCTCATAAACAATAATATAAAAGGAAAGAAGCATATAGGAATGTGAAAGCACCGTCCGACAATAGAACAACTAATCTAATCAGATTAAAATTATAATAGTAGTGTGCCAAAAATTACTCAAATCTTCCCTCAGCCAAATTTTGATTTTATACAAATCATGGATGGAAAACGTACACACACAACTATCTGGTTTGGGTATGGAAAAATAAATTGAGAGTGAAATAAAATTGAGTTTAACATAAGGCATTTTTAAGCAAATGGAAAAGATTAACAGGAAATATACGTATCTTTTCAGTGAAGAGCTAGCTTTGCTCATTTTAGTTCTGATGCGTAGTAGTTAAAACAGTAGGAAGCACCCAATACACATTGGGATTGAGTTTTCATTCTTTCCAAAGTCAGCCAACACCACTACATCACCCGGCATCATCAGCAATCGTATACCGATCCTGGATCTGCCCATCGCCGAGCTCTCGTCTCTGCATTTGAAATTCGATCATTCTCGCCAGTTGCGACTTTCTGAGCTTGGCCAGGAATCGCAACATCTGTCGGTGGGACATCCAAAGCATTCTTTTTTTTTGGAAAACTCAGTTCCACGAGCGTCCGAAGGCTTTCGTTTCATTTGAAACCACCTTTCAATTCTGGAAGTGCATCGCACTGATACGGAGTGAAAACAATCTTTTTATTTACACATGGCGCAACTACTGACATCCACAATTCGTACAGCCACGGATAACTTTTTTGACCCACTGGCTAGGAATCGAATGAAAAATTGAAGCTTTGCTATTGAATACAAAATATTTACTGGTATTGAATTCATTAACTTCGGGGAATTCTTTGGGCACCCCTTCGCTTTTCATATCACCGTTTGTTTGTCGTGCTTGAGTTCTGGGTTATGTGCTGATGATGGTTGTGGTGGTGATGATGATGGTGGTGGTGATGCGGACTCTGGACTCCACTACCCAGATTGCCTCCGTAATTGAAGGGCGAATGCGAGGGTGAGACCATATTCAGATGCTGGTGATTGAGGTGGGTTTGCTGCTGTTGTTGGTTATTGAGAGCAGCGGCAGCCGCGTGGGATATGTTCATGTTAGCACTCCCTGTGCTGTGTCTGTAGGGTGAATTGGGGGCACTGTTGCCCATTGCAGATGAAAGACTGTGTTGACGCGACAGGTGGTTCGTGTTGTATATATGTCGTGTGTTCGAATCTCGCGCCCTGCAAAAATTCCTTGATTTTACATTCTTAATTTATCATATTAAATGGATAAAATTTTACACATGGGCAGTCTCATCACATTTTTATGCTCTTAAAGTTAAACTCACATTCTCGTTTTCTCAGTGATTGCATATCACACATCTTACAGCTTTCAGCTTCACGTTAATTATGACATCAAATCAATACAAATTTGAACATATCACAGACTAAGTACAGTAAAAGCCAAAATCATCAAATTGACAACTTACAAGTTTTGATTATCTCCTGGTGCTGTAGGATTGACCAGAGACGCTCGATTGTTTGAGGACTGGTTGTGTTGTTGTGGATGATCGCCATTTGATGAACCATTGTTGTAGTCTTCTTTGCTGTTGATACTTGCTCCCAGTATCAATCTATCGCCCCTTCCAGAGACTGCGATGGCTGATGAACTATGGGGGAGTGATACTGCGTTTGAAGCACTGCTCTGAATAGCTGAAATAAATTCCATTTAATACTACTTTTCACTGATTATGATTAACATATATGCTCTTTGCACTATAGCTTTCAGAATCGACTGTTTCTGCGATGAAAATAGATCCATTCAAACAGAATCAGCTGAAACTTCAATCAGCAGTCTTTCACAAAAAGAATGAAATGAAAACAACAACCGTCTAGACTTTCAATAGTAGTTATAAACAACGATGATCAACAAGCGTTACAGGCAGTACCATTAGCCAATTCGTTGCTGAACAATCGCATTTTAATTTTTCAAGATAAATTTACGCGTTTAGAAAACCTCAGGAAAAAACTACCTAATTTTAGGAATAAAATCTAGGAACCCCTCCCCATCCCCTACGGAAATAAACCCCACTTGATAGTCAAAGACAAAGACACGCATTTAGCGAAATTGCCAAATTTTGCGTGCCATGGCCATGTCTTAGCAACCCGTGGGACTTGATGAAACTCGACCAAACAAATTATCATGACTGAGTGCAATGGGGTTTTAGTTCCTATCAGAAGACTGGGGTTATTTTAGCGGCTATTTTATTTCCTAGATTCAAATTTGATGGTCTATTAAATAAAAAAATTTGATGCTATTGATTTATTAGTTTAACCGTGTATAGATGAAACTACAGTAAGGTAAGTTAACAATTAAATTCTGAATTGTACACTTACGCAGTGATTCTGGAGCATTTGGAGTGTCCGACTTCATCTTGTATGGGTAGTGTGCCAACTCAGTGACGTGGTCCGCATTCAGTCCCTGTTCATACCTCGAGTACACTTTGTACATCAGTCTCTCCATGTCTCGTGCATACTGTTGAGTGTTGAACAAAATACCATCTCTCACGTTGTTCCACACCTGAAGACAACTCGCAATTATTACGAATTCTTCGATAACAAAACTGAAATCCAGCTTAGACATCTCTGTGATATTTTTACAATTCGAATGGTTTTTAACCCAAATTATTTGGTCAATTAGATATTTTGATTTCAAGCTCAATCTCTTATGGAATTTAGTGTATTTAAGCACTTCAGAAACAGCAAATATATTATTACGTAGAGACATAGTATAATACTTTCATAATAGTCACAGAGCTCGTATGTGTCCAAAATAATATTGCATGTACATTCTCTAAAATTCATGTTACAATCTGAATTCAAATTCTAATTCTATTATCAGAAATTTATGATCCATAAACAACAATGCTCAGAAAAAAAGACATCCCAACATATACAAGCAACTATAAGCGCTAAGAATGGTCACCTTCTCTCTAGTTGCTTTGTAGAATTCTCTGTCATTGCCCAATCTAACAGCAATGTCCAGGTACTGCTTGGCGGTGTTTGCAACTAGTTCTGGACATCCCAACGCATACAGCTGAGATGCAGCAACTCGCGATGCCAACGTCGTCAACGGCTGACTCACCATCGGAGTTCCAGTCCAAAGAATATCCATGCCTGCAACAGACAAACAAATATTGAAATCTAGGAAGAGTTTAGAGAAAACAATCCAGATTTGCTTAGTCCATTCATCTAAATTTAGGCATGGACCAAGTTCAACACTGAAATTTGGACGAGTATTAATACAGACTGCAGAATAATGACAATCTTATCTTTCTCATCCTTGATTAATCCGAAATTCAGGCTTTTCAAAAACAACCTTGTGGAAAACTCACTCCTTAATAAAAGTCATTCCAACTCCACCAGGCTACTCAAACCCATTTTTACTTAGTACAGCAAGCATAAAGTTATTCAAGAGCCAGTAAACAATTTCACACAGCTCACCTGTTGTATGGCCATTACAAATTGGAGTATCCAAGCATACATCCGCAAGTTGTCCGCGTCGAACGTGCTCCTCTTTAGGCGCCACATTCGAGAATATTATTCGCTCTTGCGGATTCTCAAGGCCAAACTGTCTCGCGAAGTTGAGCACGTTATTTTCACCCCACTGGGGGAACCTCAGCAGCCATAAAACGCTATTTGGTACTTGCGAGAGAATCTGCAGCCATAAATGCATGGTTCTTGGATCCAACTTGTACAACTGGTTGAAATTGCAATACACGAACGCATCTTCCGGCAAGTTGTATTGAAGTCTGGACGTGACAATATGTTGATTTGGACAGAGCTCGCCAGTTGCTGTTTTTGTGTTGATCTGTTGGTTTGCAAGTCCATTCTGCAGCACTTGTCCATCGGCCAGCATCGCAACTGCTAAGTTATTCTCCAACAGAGCTTTGATAGGGTGCACTTGTTGCAATTCTAAATTCATATTGAGCAGTTATACCTTAACCATTCGTAGAGAACATAGGCAGAGAAGCATCTATCAATGTTGATCCTTTCAATTCTTTTAATAAAACTTTTTTAGTCTCACATCCTAATACTAAATTTATAAACTGATCGTAGAGCTTTGCTTTCTGACTAACACAGAGAATTCATCGTGTTCACCGCGGGAAAAACTTAATATACAAGTATCCCAACACGATTATTTTCAAACAATCACTTCGTTTTTGTCCAACACTAGATCTCCAAAAACATCACACTTTGAGAGTTCTCCGATTTCTGATTTTTTTTACCTTGGTTAGGATTGGTAGTGGGCGGTGGTGGCCATTTGATCTGAGCACACATGAATGAGGGATAGGAGGAGGTCTCTCTAACAGTTAGACATCCACTGTTCATCAACTGAGACACATTGTTCGTGTTTATTACTGTGTGAGTTGGTCTACACTTCCCGTTCACCTCCAGCAGAATTTTGTTGCGCAGATGTGGGAACATTTGTTTGTGATCGCCTATATAGAGAACAGTAAGCTTAATACGCGGAATCTTGGCAAAAGATCAGACATTGTCCCTCTTCAATTATAAGGTTTCAAGCTGAAGTAGATTGACATTAAAAAGTAACCGCTGATTTCCTCCATTTCCTTGCTTTGTGTTGATTAATGATCAGAACCCTCAACGTGTTTGAAGTCATCTATAATATGTTAGAATAACCTGGGAAGATACAATTCAAAAAACAGTTCACTACAATTATTTTCATTCACTTAATTCGCAGCTTTTACTTCATTCTGTATGAGGATAAGAATGTAAGGGGAAACGTTGATTAAACTTCCTCACCAACGAAGAAAGTTCTGGGCATGTAGGCGAACTTCTCGCTGTAATCAGCCTCAACTCCCTCAAGGGGAGAGGTGACACAGTCTGTTACAATGTAGTCCATGTAGTTGGCACCAGAAGTACCAGGGTAGCCCAACCACATTACCTGGAACAAAAATAACAACTAAGCTGATAAGTGTAGAAATAGGCGAAAAAAATAATCTGTCGTGATCTCCAGCAAGAGTACAAAAGTTTGTTGCCGTATAAGGCATGAATTTGAAATGTCCTCAACATTCAAGTTCTTTAACATAGCCGGCAGATTGCCGGAATAGCTGTGAAAGAATAGACCTGCGTGCCATATAATAGAGATAGAAACAGATACAGATCTAAATTGAAAAAAAAAATCGACGCCGCTAAAAAAAATTAGGTAAAAAACATTCAGCGATAAATTAATAATTAATAATGCTTGTTAAAATTCATTCCGCAGAAGCCTCTTATTAAGGACCTTTACTGCACAAATGAGTTCCTTTGACCTTAAACAAATTCAAATTAAACTTAAGTTTTAAAGTGCAAAAGTCATTTTATTGAGTGAGGTAAGTCATGTATGATCAAAATCTTATCACGCAAAAAACCTAAAAACTTTTGCTAAAGCGAGTGAGAAATGACGTCACGCGCGCAAATGCCGTTAGTGAGAGGAAGAAGTCATTCAGAAAAGTTGACTTTTTCAGCTTTGCTGTGTGAACAAATGTAAAATGAAAAAGAGCGTCAGACCACGAAACAAAAAAACATAGCAGGACAAGTCCTGACGTACAATTCAAAGAATTTTCATTGACTTAACAGAAAACTAGACTTAGAACGGACTACGAATGGATTGGGAAAGCCACTTAGAAAAAATTCCGATCCAAGTAAATGAAGGGTAAAAAACAAAGTTAAATAGCCACATGTGAAAAAACCACTAGCGAGAACGCGAATTTTTGTTCAAACACCGTTTTCTCACTCTACTTCAAAATTAGAGCCAAAAAATTCCACGCCGCAAAACCACTCGCTTTTCCGCTCTATTTCCTGTTTCGGCGTGACCAAAATCACCACTCCAATTTGACTTCAAAAATCATGAAAATGTGTGAACAGATCTTAAAAAAAAGACAGCGCCCCAATACAATTTAAATTCTTTGAATTGTAAAAAACCAAGAGCACCGCAATATAGCTTCGCTCAGCTTACAGCTATAAAAAGTGGTGTTAGTCGTTATCTATGTAGAGATCAACTAATATCCGCAAGTGAATGTTATTAACTTGTCCATTTCATAACGTAGCCGGCAGATTGCCGGAATAGCTGCGAAATAATAGACCTGCGTGCCGTATAATAGAGATAGAAAGAGACATATCTAAATTTACGCCGCTCAAAAAGCTAGCTAAAAAACACTCAGCAATATATTAATCAAGCTTGTTAAAATTCAACACACAGAAGCCTCTTGTTAGGGAATTTTACTGCACAAATTGAGGTCCTTTTGCGGTCCCTGCACAACCGAGTAATGTCATCTAGTAATCGCTCTAATAAACTTTGATACTGTGATAACCTACGACACTGACTTAATGACCGGGCTTTATAGATTTATCCCGTTTCTTTGATTTTGCTCTTTTGACTTCGACTTTATTCACTACATTGCTTAATTCAATGCCTGCAAGAATTTAAAGTCCATTCAGTTGAAACAGTGAGGTAAGTCGAAGTCAAGCGCGAAAATGGTGACTCATGTAAAACCAAAACGTGATCAAAAGGTAAAGTGAATTAAAAAGGAGAGCGCCTAAAAGATGCAGTTGAGAGGCTATTCAACAAGCACTTTTTTCTTGAATTAAAAGAGTTCACTAATGGTTGTCCAAATCACTTAAGAGTTTATTATGGACCACCATTAGGATTTACAGTGAGAAAACAATAATTTTGGCGCCCTTTTCATTTGACTCTTAATAGTAAACCACCGCCACTTGAGTTCAACTGCCTAAAAGTGTGAATGAGAGAAATTTGGACAGAGCAAAACCGATGAAGTCAAGGGCGTCAAAGTTACAGTGGGTCAAAACAGTCAAGGAAAAATTTTGCATAAAAAGACATGTTCAAAATAATTGTTTCAAACCTCGTTCAAGAGAAATTAAAAAAACCTCATTCCCATTAAACGAAGTTAGAAACCCGAGTTGGGAACCGGATGCATACAGATCACAAAACTTTAAACATATGTATCACGCTTTTGTTATTCTGTGCACAATTAATTGAAACACTTGCACCTGACATTAGAAAATCTAGCGGTATACAAGTGTGAGAAACACTTTTGATTAAAGCATAAATTGAAAAACTATTACCGTTGGATCTTTATTTTACTAAAAATGCTAAGACACGAGTTTTAGATTAAGAACCTTCGTATTAGATTGAGAACCTTCGTATCAAGTCGTGTTAGTTTCATTTTACGGAAGTGAAGTTGTGAAGTTTGTAAAGTTCGCAAATTTTCCGAATGTAATTTTATTACCCGCTAAGGCTACAAAATAGACTACCGGGAATTAGTAAAACATACCCGGCAGATTGCCTGAAAATAGCCGCCGTTGATTCCCAAAACCACGATTGAAAGGAGAAATGAAAATTGAGTTTTGTAGAAAAACAATTTTAGAGTGAGAACTATATTGATGTCAGTTTGTAGTTGAACATAATCCTATTTCATAGTGAGACCATACAGGAGCTAGTATCAATATCAATAAGCATGAGAGATGGTAACTAAGACTTAAAAGAACCAAGTTCGAGTAACAGTCATCAAAAACTGGGCTCTATGGGTTTATCCCGTTTCTATTTCTGATTTCGTTTTTTGATACGACTCTGTTCATTTTGAAGTGCTTTGCTGAGCAACTGCTGTCTTAAAACACTTTCAGCAGAATGAGAGAAGAGTGAAACTAGCCTAGAGAAGTCAAAAAGATTTCACGCAAAATGTTGAACAAGCTGTGAACTAAGGTAAAGCGAAAATTTTTATTCGACGAAAATAGGAGCGCTATAATAGCCGGCTGAGAAGCTGAGGCGGCTATTAAAAATAGCCTTCAAATTGCCGGAAAATAGCCTCAGTAGACCCACATGTATCAAAAAGTTTTTAAATTTGCATTTTAAGTTAGATTCTAAAATTTAAATTAATTCAGCTTCTGTACTGAGGGATAATAGCTTGGTAATAATAATTGCCAGCAAGCGACCACTCCAATGAGTTTTGACAGCTTAATGCAATATGACCTAACGTTTCTTCTAACTTTGCTCTTTTGAAATTGACCGTTATAACTACATTGCGTAATTCCATGAGTGATAGAACTCTAAATCCATTCATTTGAAACAGTGAGGTAAGTCAGGATTCAAATATGAAATTCGTTACTTAAGTAACATAGCCAGAAGGATGCCGGAATAGCTATGAAAGAATAGACTTGCGTGCCATATAATGGAGATAGATACAGATACAAATAAGTTGAAAAATGTATCGACCCCGCTCAAAAAGCTATGTAAAAAACAATCATCGATAAATTAATGAAGCTTGTTATAATTCATTGCGCAGAAGCCTTTTCATTTGGAACCTCTATTACACATGAGTTGCTTTGATCTTAATTTAATTCAAATTAAACTGAGTTTTAAAGAGCAAAAGTCATTTTTATTGAGTGAGGTAAGTCACGTATGATCAAAATCTAATCACGATCAAAACTTTTGCTACAGAGAGCAAGAGTGAGAAATGATGTCACGCGCGCAAAAGCCGTTAGTGATAGGAAGAAGTCATTCAAAAATAATGACTTTCAGCTTTGCTGCGTGAACAAATGTAAAACGAAAAAGAGCGTCAGACGAAACAAAAAAAAAAAATAGCAGGAAAAGTCCTGACGTACAATTCGAAAAATTTTCATTGAATAAACAAAACACTAAACCTAGAACGGACTATGAGTGAATTGGGAAAACCATTTCTTACAAAATCAAAAACAGAAAATCAATTTCAAAATGCCACTAGCGAGAACAAACCACTAACGCGGATGTAAATTTGACTCTAGCAAAAGAATACGCCCAGAATGAACTATAAATGGATTGGGAAAGCCACTTAGAAAAAATTCCGATCCAAGTAAATGAAGGGTAAAAAACAAAGTTAAATAGCCACATGTGAAAAAACCACTAGCGAGAACGCGAAATTTTGTTCAAACACCGTTTTCTCACTCTACTTCAAAATTAGAGCAAAAAAATTTCACGCCGCAAAACCTTTCGCTTTTTTCGCTCCACTTCCAGTTTTGGTGTGACCAAAAATACTACGCCAAATTGATTTCAAAAACCATGAAAATGTGTAAACAGATCTTAAAAAACAAAGCCGGAAGAATTCCGGAAACGACTCGAAGTGGAAATCCATTTAAACGCCATCCAACTACTCTTCAATCTAAACGCGCCTCCACTAATTAATGATTATCTTGAAAAAACCATAACACAAAAAAGTAAAAACAAGAAAATCAAATCTGTTAAAATATGATAAACCTGAACAAATTGTGTCATATATCGAGATTCCGAAATAACAATCTCTGCCAAAATTATTTCATCAAGAAAACTAGTACTTATTAAAACCACTTAGATGAATTTTTTTAAAAAAATACTTGAAGCCAAATTATGAACAGAAAGCTCTTACAAAACTTGCACTAAAAAACTGGAAAAAGTTAATAAATTTTTTAATATTACAAAAACATATAAATCCAAAAAAAAATCATTTTAGCCAATAGGGTATCCAGATGCTCGCAAAAAAATAGGCAAGTCATAATAGGCTAAGAAACTTGTCTAAAAAACAAAATAAACTGCAAAATTAAGAAAAAAACTTCCAATTTTTGCCATTTTTTGTCATATTTCTCAACAAAAAAATTATTCATATCCAAACTGTAGCCAATTTTTATCTAAAATTTGCTCAAGTAGAAGGGGTCGTTTCAGTACCCATTTGAGCCAGTAAAACAAAAAAATCGCTAAAAAACGCAAAAATAAAGCTCAAAAAGAATTTTTATTGACTAAATAAAAAACTAGACCTAGAATGGACAACTATGAGTGAATTGGAAAAACCATTTCTAAAAAAATCAGATCAAAATTTTTTTAAAAAACTAAATCTATCTCAAAATACCGCATGTGAACAAGATACCGCTAACGAGAAGTGGAAATTCGGTTCAAACAAAAACTAGGCCTAGAATGAACTATTAATGGATTGGGAAAACCATTTAGAAAAAAACCCGATCCAAAAAAATTGAAAACAGTAATCAAAGTGAAATTGCCGCATATGAACAAAAAACCACTAGCAAGAAAGCGAATTTTCGTTCAAACACCGTTTTCTCACTCTACTTCAAAACTACAATTTTTACGCCACAAAACCTTTCGCTTTTTTCATTCCACTTCCTGTTTCGGTGTCACCAAAATAACTACGCCAATTTGACTTCAAAAATCGTGAAAACATCTGAACAGATTTTAACACAGCTCGCAAAATGTCAGAAAATAGACGCAATAGCTTCAAAGATCTTTAGTCTAAAAAAGGTAAAAAGGCAGACCAAAAAAGAAACTTACTCTTTTCATTAAGGGCTGATATGTTAGATTTTGAATAAGAATCTGTATAACTTACTGCTGTTTCTATTAGCTGCTCTCAAACAACCTTCTATTAGAAGGACAAACGCTCATTTGACCTTATCTCTTTGAATTAAAGCACAGAAAAGTCAATTTCAGAGTGAGGAAGTCATTTTTGAGAGTGAGTAAGTTACGTGTGACCAAAAATTAATCACGCGAAAGAACTCGCTCAATTAGGAGCGAAAAATGACAACACGCACGCAATTCAGTTGAAATTGCATAGAAGAATGAACAAAGCATATTTGAAGTGGTTGTGACGTCAAATGGTCGTCACGCACGCAATTCAGTTATATTGCATGAACGAATGAACCAAAAGCAGATTTGAAGTGGTTGTGACGTCATATGGTCGTAACAAAAATCGTGACGTCACATGATCGTAACAAACGAAATAACTAACATAGCTGGCAGATTGGCAGAAAATAGCCGCAATAGCGTTTAGATCTGCAGTCTCGAAAACAACAGTGAAAAAGACAGACCAAAAAGATTCGTCTTTCATTGAAGGCCGATATGTTATATTTTGATTATAAACCGGTATAAGTTTTTGCTGCCTCTATTATCTGCTCTCAAATAACCTTCATTTAGAGTGACACACACCCATTTAACCTTATGTCTTATCTTATGTGTTTGAATTGAAGTAAATAAAAGTCAATTTTAAAGTTCAGGAAGTCATTTTTGAGAGTGAGGTAAGTCAAGTGTGCCCGAAAATTTAATCACGCGAATGAACAAAAAAACTCGCTCCACTAAAAGAGAAAAATGACGTCACACACGCACTTCAGTTGAAATTGCACGAACGAAGGAACAAAAAGCAGATTTGAAGTGGCTGTGACGTCATATGGTCGTAACAAAAATCGCGACGACGAAATAAAAGAAAACATAGCCGGAAGAATTCCGGAAGCGATTCGAAGCGTCAAAACTTCACAAAAAATGTAATTGCAGCTGAAGCCACTACCTTTTGTATAACACCATTAACTCATTACCTCCCAAGGTCTGATCTGAAAATTGGTGAAATTTTAACCACTGTCACCAAGAAAAACAAAATGCCGCAAAATTTTTTATAGAAAACGTTGGGGAACGTTAAGTCCGAAAAAATTAGGATGGTCAAATTAATGAGAAGCTGAAAAGCTGACAGGACTATCAATTGCCCTCAAATAAATTATGATTCTAATCTCAGAAAAGATCGCGAAAACAAACGGCAGATAATGATCTTAGAAACTAAATTTTTCAAATAAGAACGCTGAAATTTAAGAATCAGAAAACCACAGAAATAAGATTTCTAATCACTACAATTAAGACAAAAGCAACACATACTTCTTTCTTGTTGTATATATTTTTGACAATATGATTTCATACTTTGTCACTCAAAAATTGAATTAATCATAGAAAAGACTTCAGCAACAGAATGATAGTCAAAGGCAAAAAGTCGTTTCAAACAATACCAGGGGCGGAAGAAAATTGCAATAAATACCAATGAGTGCAAATTTTGGAAAAAAGCTTTCAAGCTGTCTAGCAAACTCTCAGTACTTCCTTATTGTGAATGAAACCAATTGCAAACCAGATGACGAAAACCTAAAAAAAAACTGAAAAAATTCAAATTTTCTAACAACTGAAAAAATTAATGTAACGAACATAATGTAGGTGCCGGGAAAAAGTTAGAATGATACAAACTAGAATATGGAATACGGATATATTCTGAAGAATATGGACACAATGTAAGGAACACCGTAACAAAAAGACTAATTCTTGATTTTTGAAAGTTAAAAATCGAAGTAATTCAAGAAAAACGAATACATTTCATTGTTCAGCATTCGAGAAATCGAAAAGACAACGGTTCATCCGAGAAAAAGATCCATTGTCCTGAACAGAACAATTGAAAAATAAAAAACCAGAATTCAAACATACGAAACGTTGGAACTTTTTGCTGAAAAATGGTCAAAAAATTTCAAGACTGCATTCATGAAAAAAATTAACTGATTTCCAAGACCTTAACGCCAGAAAATGAATGAATTTATATTGAAACGAAATTAAAGTTCCTTATGTTGCACAAAAAAACTATTTCTAGTAATTAAAACCAAAAGACAAAAAACTGACAAAAATTGGAAAAAAAACTACCAAAATCGGATTAGCATATGTACAATTTTATAAAACAAAATTACACCGAGGTAGAAAGAGGCGTTGAGTATATGAATTTCCAAAGGGGAGTTACCCTATTAACTCATTTCTGACAAAAAGACGGCTGAAAGATTCAAAAATGAAGAAATTAATAGAAAAAAACCAAAAAATAACTAAAACCTCAAGAAATATGTGCTAATTTTGAAATTGAAACGCACTTTCAGGCTCTGCAAAACACCGTGGTATCAATTTCCAAGCTTTACCTTTCAATATAGCAACGAATAAAAATCAATTCTACAAAAAACCCAAATTACAAGCAAAAAAACTGGGCATTCAGTCAAAAACTGCTTTTCGAAGTCGAAAAGTCATGCACCAAACGCAGCGCATGATCAAAAAACTTCTCTCGCTCAGACAAAATCAATTCACACGGCAATTTTACTCACTTTTGCTTTCAGGTCAAAACAGCGTCTGAACAAATAGTAAAAAACCTTAAGAAAACCAATACTCCTCTTCGAGTCGTAAAAAAACCAAGAGAAGGCCAATAATAGCCCCAGCTATCGCTGTGCGGCTATTTAAAAAAACCTTTTCAGCAGTTGTGTGAACAAATGAAACGAAAAAGAGCGTCCGACGAAGCAATAACCGAGAGTAACGTTATGTAGGTACGATCAGCTTACTGCTGTAAAAAGGATTCATTTTCTGGGCAACTATTAGAGTACTCTTAATGACCACAAGACCCAGATAGCTTGTGAACAATCTGTCGACGCACAAAGATTAAAATGATTACCACTGGTATTTGATATTAATCATTTGGCTATTGAATAATGCAGAGTTGTTTTACATAAGTACTGAAAAGCTGACTGCTACAAGTTTGTTACAGCGACCTTGTTTCAGTTCAACTTGTCGAGATATTTCTCGATTGCAAGTATTTTAGATAGCCAACAATGTTTTGAGACATTACCACCGAGAAAAATCAAGAGAAGGCCAATAATAGCCCCAGCTATCGCTGTGCGGCTATTAAAAAAACCAAGAGAAGGCCAATAATAGCCCCAGCTATCGCTGTGCGGCTATTAAAAAAACCAAGAGAAGGCCAATAATAGCCTCAGCTATCGCTTCGCGGCTATTAAAAAAGACAGCGCCCCAATACAATTACCGACCCTTATTGTCATTTAGCCAATCAGTACTATACAGGATTTGTTTGAAATTACCTGAACAGGTGCTGGCCTCAGGGCAAATATCTCATTTCTCGCTCCCTTTGTGTATCCATTCAAGTTCATGAGAATGTGGATTCCGTCTTGGTAGATCCTGTCAGCTGCTTTCCCGTTGCATGCGATTCCACTCAAGTCCACAAAATGCTCAGATTCTGTTTTGATTTTGGTTCTAAATGTTGTTCCATCGTCCGCACTCAACGCGTAGCAGAAAATCTCGACGTTTGCCTAAATAATACAAAATAATAGTACCGACGAAATAATCCACAAAATTGCAATCAACTGTTGAACGCTTTTCATCGCGTTGTAACAGATAAAGGATGCGAAGAGCAAGTTTAATAGAAACTGCAGAATTCGCTCAATTTTCAGTTTAAATTCAAATGCTTGTGGTCATTTTAGAGCCAAGAAACTTCCTGCATAACTTTCGCACACGATGTTTTATCAGTTCCCAAAAATCATCATTAATATTCAATTTTTTTACCTTATCATGAAACCCGGGCACACTTTGCATCAAATGGGAAGTGGGATGATTTCCGAAGTCGGAGCTAACGTAGCCAATCTTCAGTCGTTGTCCGTGCTGCAATCTCCCATATCGGTCAGTTGGGAATGTGTAGGGTCCTTTCGACCTCAGCAAGTTCTGCACCTTTTCCAGACACAGCATCGCATGTTTAGCTGCAATGCCTCTGCGTTGTTTATTGCTCAGTGGGTATAACATGGAATGATGCGGGTGCACACTGGGTAGTCTGAATAAGAGAATTGATGTTGAAAATTTTGTCATAGGAGGTCAGTCATAAACTGCAAAAAAGCAACAGAACTTAGCGCGTTGCGGAGCAGATACAGCGACCAAACATAACCGACTAACGTCGGGCGAATTGCTCTCAAACGAACAGCGAGCGGTTGGCTTCGTCAGTAGATAACCACGGTTTAGTGAGGCTAGATTTAGCTTAATTGAAGGGGCGTGAGGTGAGCGCCGCGAGGGAGGCAACGGTGGTAGGGGGATCTTTGACTGCATGGGGCCCTTAAGGCCTGAACTATGTGCACTGGTGGGGATTGGGGGCGGGCTGATGTGGGGGCGGGGGTGGGGTGGGGTCAATTTATAATAAGAACCGCCCTTCACACCATAAGTATAAGTCTCCAAAACATTTTCTAAGAATCGCACACTTGGAGACTAGTGAGCTGAAAGGCTCTATGAAAACTTAATGCCCACTGGACGCTACTTCTTTATCCCGTTTCTGAGGAAGAAAAGCCAAATGGGTCCGACAAAAAATTGGTCATGCGAAAAATCGAATAAAAAAGACCAACAGGAGTAAACTAAACTTTACAAAATTTGTTTGAGAGCAATTAACAATGATTTCCTTAAAAAGT
Organism: Convolutriloba macropyga; assembly: GCF_964194025.1. Lineage (NCBI taxonomy): Eukaryota > Metazoa > Xenacoelomorpha > Acoela > Convolutidae > Convolutriloba > Convolutriloba macropyga. The sequence goes on from NC_134480.1 coordinate 44,717,083, forward strand.
GCTAGTTAAATCATTTACAATAAAAAAATATGTTTGTACATTTCCACCCTAATTTAGCGTTAATGAGGGAATAGATGATGACATCACGACACATAACAGCTGAAGTGCGCCGGCAAAAAAAGAGTTAAGGAAAGAGATAAAGTGAGATAAACCTTAAAAGAGGAATATAATGAAAGAAAGCCCAACCGACAGGCAGAGAGGGAGAGAGTTCAGAATATTTTCCCTGATGGAATTCAACAGTGCAAAATTTAAAAGAAATAGTGTAAAATTTAGAAAAAGTGCAAAATTTAAAAGAAAAATTTCCAGATTTCGCAGTGAAAATATTTAAAACGATTTTTTGTTTCAGGAGTTCTGTCATTTAAACCATCTGCAAGACCCAAAGTTTTGTTGGCCGATAAACTCAAGAGTGGGACAAAAATAATCAAAAATTTAAACCATTGCTAATTTTAAAAACTTGCTAAAAATCGTGAAATTAATATCTTTAGAACCATTTTATTGTCTCAAGCGAATGTTCAGTATCCCTATTTCAAGACTGAAATAGTTTCACTGGCTCATAAATATGCATAAATTTGGAACATTATAATTTTTCAAATTGAAAAAAAAATTAAAATTAATAAAAAAAATGCTAAAACTCGAGTCATTAAAACAATGATAAACATTCCATTAACACTAAACTATGCAGCAGCTTATTATGAAAGCTTTGAAAATACCTGAGCCCCTGGTGCCAGAAAAAAACAAAAGAAATTAAAAAAACCTGATAAAATCGCAAATAGTAAAAAAAAATTGGCTAAAATTCGTGATATTAAAATCTGGACCAATATTCCATCACATCTAGAAATTATGCAGTATCCTATTATCAAACGCTAGAGGAGTTTGCTTGGCTATTGAGGCTGGAGAAACCTAAAAATTACAAAATTTCCGAAATTTTGGATGTTAAAAAATTGAAAACTATTCAATTATCAAAAATGAAAAAGTGCACACTTTGTCAAAAAAAAATCGAAAATTCGTTATGTTAAAATCTTGAAATACATTCCATTACATCTAGAAACTATAGTAACCTATTATCAAGCGCTAGAGGAGGTTTGTTGGCTCTTGAGGCTGGTGACATCTAAAAAATGACAAAATTTAAAAACTCGAAAATTGCAAGTTTAATCAAAAAAATTGTCATATTAAAAAGATGAAAACTATTTCGTGGCCCAAAAGAAATCTTTTGTAACTTATTATCAAATCCTTCATGAGGTTTCTTGCTCCTGGATCTGGAAAAACTTGAGCAATGACAATAAATGTCAGAAAACATTGAAAAAATTGCAAGTTTTGTACAAAAATGCTAAACTCGTGATGTTTCAATGTTAAACCATTCCATTATCCCTGGAAACCATTTAGTAACCTATTATCAAACTCTAAAGGAGGTTCCTTGACAACTAGGGCTAAAAAACTCAAAGAAGTAAAAATAATTTTCAGAAATCTTGTATTTAATTAATTGGATTACCCAAACCTTTATTAACTTAATTTAGCCTCAATTTTAGACTGGTCTACCTAAAAAAATTCAAAAAATGACGAAAAAACAACATAGCTGGCAGATTGCCAGAAAAAAACCGCAATATATTCGTAGATCGGCAGTCTGAAAAAACACTAAAACAGACCAAAAAAATTTGTCTTTTCATTGAAGGCTGATCTGTTATATTTTGGTTAAAAATCTGTATAAGTTATTGCTGCCTCTATTAGCTGATCTCAAATAACCTTCATTTAGAGTGACAAACACCTATTTGACCTTATCTCTGAATTAAAGTAAAACATAGCTGGCATATTGCCAGAAAATAGCCGCAATAGATTCGTAGATCGGCAGTCTAAAAAAACAGTAAAAAAGACAGACCAAAAAAATTCGTCTTTACATTGACGGCTGATCTGTTATATTTTGATTAAAAATCTGGATAAGTTATTGCTGCCTCTATTAGCTGATCTCAAATAACCTTCATTTAGAGTGACACACACCCATTTGACCTTATCTCTTTGAATTAAAGTAAATAAAAGTCAATTTCAAAGTGAGGATGTCATTTTTGAGAGTGAGGTAAGTCAAGTGTGACCAAAATTTAATCACGCGAATGAGCAATAAAACTAGCTTCACTAAGAGCGAAAAATGACATCACGCATGCAATTCAGTTGAAATTGCATGAACGAATGAACAAAAAGTGGCTGCGACGTCATATGGTCGTAAAAATCATGACGAAATAAAAAAACCAAGAGAAGGCCACTAATAGCCCCACCTATCGCTGTGCGGCTATTAAAAATTTTTAACATATTGGGCTCAAAAACTACGGCCTTCCCAGTAGCTTCACTGCACTAAGCACTTGAAGGACTACTAAACGCGGCTAAGGGTCTCCTATGAAACTTAGCGCCCGCTGGGCGCTACCTGTTTATCCCGTTTTTAAGGACGAAAAGTCAAATGCATTAGACGGAAAATCGGTCAGCCGAAAAAATCGCATAAAAAGACCAACAGGACTAATATAATTGCTACAATATCAGACGCGTTTTTACGTCTCAAATATACTGCTGCAGCTATACTTTTGGAGCAAGTGCGTCACAACAAAAAGGAGCAAGTGCGTCATCAAAGTTCTCACTAATTTTGGTTATCTTTGGAAACAGCTCGCATATCCCATATTTGCCTACTATCTAGCGAAGTCTGTTTATATAACAGCCTTTACAATTTTGTAAGACCTATGTTTACTCTTTCTGTTACTGAGTCAATCAGAAACCTGTTTTTGTCCAACTGAATCTGTACTAGTTTCACTATCTTTTTCATTCTGTCTGAATAATCGGACCAGTCACACACGATTTGCTGGCAATGAGCCAGATTACAATACGCATCAGGAAAGTCCGGTTTCAGTCTCAAAGACGTCCTATAGCTGTGGATCGCTTCCTGGATATTGCCAGAATCCTTGTGGACACTAGCTAGATTGCTGTGAGCATCCGCAAAGGCAGGATTGATTTGGATGGCTTTGGTGTAGCATTGTAACGCCTCGTTTACACTACCCATTTCCTTGAAGGCATTACCCATGTTGCTGTAGGCATCCGCAAACGTAGGGTGAATTCTGATTGCCTCACGATAGTGGCTCAACGCCTCCGATAATTTACCCTGAAAACAGATAACTCGATAACTAAATTACACAAGCAACACATTCAGATCAGATAGGTTTTTATTTCAAACTATTATCACAGGCTTATTTTTGAAAATTTAGGTGCTGACATTTATTTTATTAGATTTTGTAAATCAGTTGACAAAATTATCTACGTTTCGCAAGGTATGGCCGTAATTTGCTCCAAACGAGTGGTTGAATCTTCGATCCTACAAGGCACGAGAGGTTGCACCTAACCTTTTTAGCAAAAAAACGGGCAAAAATATGCTACCAAAACTAAAACGCCGACAAAAGGACTTATCTTTTTCTTTTTTTTTAAGCAAACATTCCCTGATATATCTGGCTTTAAAAGTAAATTTCTCGATCAAATTTAATTGAAAAGCTGCAACTGTCATGAAAAGACGAGTTTTTTTTTCGTAACATAGGGCGGAAAAACAATCAAACCTGCTGCTGCAGCACACTGGCTAAGTTGCTGTGGGCAGCTGCAAACTCTGGTTGCACCTCGAGTGCCCGACAGTAGAGACGAATGGCTTCCTCAATGAGACCATGTTCCCGTTTGATGTTGGCCAAGTTGTTCAAAGAATCAGCATGGTTGGGACACAAACGCAAAGCAGTTTGGTAGCTTTCTTCTGCTTCTGACACCAAACCTATAAATAACCATAATTTCAAGTACTGCCACAAAAAACATGTGAGTAGATTATCGTACCTTATCCCTAACCCAAGGAGTATTTAGCTCCCAGAAACTTTTGTATCAACGTTTTTTATCTGTTAATATAGCAGTAGAAGAGAAACGCAGCAATTTTCATTGATTCGGAAAATTATCCAAAATTTTTTTTTACTGAAGGATCAGAACCAACGCAGGTATGATGGTTAAGACTATCAGACTTCTGCGTTTCGTCAACCGACATTAATGATTTGACTCTTTGGCCTACTGTCCTGGTTTCAATTCATCAAAAGCAGTAGTCTACTGTGCAGATACTTCCGAACCTTGAATGAGTCCTGTTATATCTCAATAATAGGAAATTCGATCAAAAGGCGGACCTGGCCAGCTAACCTATATTATGCATCGTATTCACAGTTAAGTATAGTGTCCGTATACACTGTCATTCCGCTATATCCACTAATCAAATAGTCCTTACCTTTCTCTTTGAGAGCATTTGCGAGATTGCAGTAAGCATCAGGAAAATTCGGTTGCAGTTCAATGGCTCGTTTGTACGTATCAACCGCCAAATCTATCAAGCCTTGCTCGTAATACACACAGGCTAAATTCCCATGAACAATTGGATGCAGTGGATTCAAATTCAAGGCGCGCAGATAAGCTCCGATAGCTCGCTCGAATATTCTCGCCTCCTAAAACCAAAGAGTTCTTAATTTCGAGGTCTTCAAATATGTAACACCGATTGAGGATAACCGATTAAATTGTCAAGTTTTACATCAGCTTGTTAAAAATAGCTACAGAAACCGGCTTTTATTATTATTTCAAAAATGATACGCATAGCTGTTAGAGATTGCGAGCAAACAACTGCTATAGTTTCGCAGTTGTTTACTATCTAAAAACATTCCGAAAAATTGGTTTTTCTAATACCTAAAAGTCTTCTGAAACTACAAACAGAAGAAATAGGTAAAACAGGCAAGGAGAGAAAAGGCAAAACTTTGACCCAACACAATTCATTTTCTTGAACAAAACCAGCCGAATATTTTTACATCAAGTAGATCAAGAGGTCACCAAAATAACGAAGAATCTATGCAACCAAAAAGGCTCCCAATAAAATAACAAAAAGGAAAAATAGTACGTAACGAGCGAAAAAGCGCTTAAAACAGCAAAACGACTAGAAAGAGTCCATTTTATCTTTTAAGTCTAACAAAAACGCATGTAATTTTCAAAAAGGTTCTCAAATGTGTATTTACTAGTGAGATTAACCACTTGATCCGAGACAGTAAATTGAAAAAAACCTCAAGCGACGGACACATTTTTTTCGAAAACTGTGAGAGCAAAGCCATAACACTCTTCTCTCAGGTCTTCAATTTTCTTAACCAGAAAATGAAACATCAATTTTTTCGTGCAAAGCAATGACTTACATCGTGTTTCACATTAACTTGGAAGAATCAAAACGTAACCAAATACCGTCGGGCAAATTGATCTCAAACGACTGAGAGCGGTTGGCTTTGCTACGAGGTAGCTGCGACTTAGCTTTTTCTTAATTGCTCGGGGATGAGGTGAGGGGCGGAATGGGGGTTCGAAGTGATGTAGTGATAGTGGTGGGGGGCTCGGGTGGTGGTGGTGAGGAGAGGCTGTAGTAACGTGGGAGGGGGCAAACTCTAAGAACCGACCTCTACATCTTTAACGTATGTCTGTTAAAGTGTCGGCGAATCGCATATTCAGAGGATAGCACTGCGTTAAGGCTCTAGAAACTTCATGTCCTCCGGGTTTAACTGTCACCCTACCAGACGACAAGTTCGTAGTACAACAAAATCACATACGAAGACAAGCAGGACTTATATAATTGTCAGAAACTTTGTTTGAGACCAATTATAAGATCGCCGTAATACTCCCAAGTCGTAAAAAACCAAAATGCAAAAAAGTATCTTCAGTTAGCTCTCCCTATCTCAATAAAAATACGTCACCAGCAGGAACCGTAACTTGAGAAAATAGAAAGTACAAACATAGCCGTCAAATTGCCGCCGTTGACCAACTTGACGTACATTGTGATTGAAATAGAAAAAGAAAAATAAGACACAGAAATTGAGAGAATTTTTCTAAGTGAAAATTTTTTTCTAAGAGTGCATATTCGGTTAGATTCTAAAATTACACTAAATTCGGCTTCGAAACTGAACGCTATTAAGCAAAATACTAACGCCAGCTAGCAATAGCTTTATTGAAACTTTACAACCTAATGCTCTGACTTAATGACCAGGCTTTATATGCTTATCCTGTTTTTGATTTTTCTTTTTACTTTAAACTTATTCACTACATTGAGTAATTTAATGCGTGAAAGAATTTAAAATCCATTCAGTTGGATTTCCCTTCCACGTGAAATTCGCGACTTGAGTAAAAAAACATGATCAAAAGATAAGGCGAACTAAGAAAATAAAGCACGACAAGTCCTGAAGTACAATTCCAAAAAAATTTCATTGACTAAACCACAAACTAGACCTAGAACGGACAATAAGTAAATTGGGAAAACCATTTCTAAAAAAATCAGATGAAAAAACAGAACATCAATGTCAAAAATATAACCGACTAACGTCGGGCATATTGCTCTGAAGCGACCGGCCAACGGTTGGTTTCGTGAGGCTAGCTTAAGCTTAATTGAAGGTGCCAAAGGTGAGCACAGCGAGGTGCAAAAGTGGATTTGGGGACTGAAGTAGGAGCGGTGGGTGAGGGGGGGGGGTGGGATCAATCGCAAAGAACCGCCCTTCACACCATCAGCAAGTCTTAAAAACAGTTTCTGTTAATCGCATACTTGAAGACTAGTGGACTGAACGGCTCTATGACAATTTTATGCAAACCGAGCGCTCCCTCTTTAACCCGTTTCTGAAGACGAAAGTCAAATGTTTCAGACGAAAAATCGGCCAAGCGAAAAATTGCATAAAAGACAAACATGATGGCATTACACCACAACAGCAGCTGAAGTGCGGCATCAACAAAAAAGAGATAGAGTGAGAAAGAGAGAAAACGTGGACGAGAAAGAGAAGGGAGGAAACCCTAACCAAAATTAATCGTCAAGAAACTATCCAGCATCCCTGTTTCAAGCCTGAAGTAGTTTCACTGGGTCAAAGATCCGTACACTCGAATATGAAAAAAATTTTCCGAAAATGTTTTTTAATTTTATCCAAAAATTACTAAAACTGGAGTAGAACAAACCATTCCGTTAAGTCTGGAAACTATGCAGCAGCTTATTAAACCTTGGAGGAGGTCCCAGAAAAATTCAAAAACAAGAAAATCGAAAATTTAAAAATGCTTAAAATTGTGACATTTAATTGCTGACACCCCCCCCCCCCGACTATTGCCCCTGCACCCACCCCCCCCCCCCCCCCCCCCGACTATTGCCCCTGCACCCCCCCCCCCCGTTTCTAGCTACTGACGAACAACCGCTCGCTAAAAACACGCAAATTTTATGCTATTTTGCACAAGCTTTTTGAAAGTTGCTGGCATTTTTTGCTATTTATTAGCCCCTAGGTGTCAAGGAACCTCCTCTTAGTTTTAAAGTTGGTTACTGCATAGTTTCTAGTGGTAATCGAACGGTTTCAACATATTAACATCACGACACATTTTTGACAAAGTGCAATTTTTTTTTCAAAATTGTTGACATTTATTTTTCCTTATTTGGGTTTTTTTAGACCCAGGGGCGAGAAAACCTCCTAAGGGGTTTGAAATAGGTTGCTGACAAATTTTTTTGGGGCCATGGAATAGTCTTTCAACTTTTTAATGTAACAAATTTTAAAAACTTAAAAAAATTGCAAGTTTTATTAAAAAATTTGCTGTAACTTGTGATATTAAAAAGTTGAAAATTAATCCATGACCAGCAAAAATTTTCCAGTAACTTACTATCAAACCCTAAAGGAGGTTTTCTGACCCTTGACGCTCAAAAAAACTGAATAATATCAAAAATAAAATGTCAAAAAATTGAAAAATGGCAGAAATTGTCAACAAAATGCTAAAATTCTTGATTTTAAAATCTTGCAAGGCATTCCATTACAGGAAGGGAATTATAGGAATTATAAAGTAACCTATTTTCAAACCCTAGAGGAGGTTCCTTGGCTCTTGAGGCTTAAAAACCTAAAATAAAAATTTTCAAAAAAATGCAAGTTTTATCAAAAAACTACTTAAAATGAGTGACATTAAAAAGTTGAAAGACTATTCCAAGGCCCAAAAATATTTGTTGGCAACCTATTATCAAACTCCTTAGGAGGTTTTCTCGTCCCTGAGTCTAAAAAACCCGAATCAGGGAAAATAAATGTCAATTTTTTTTTTAAAAAATTCACTTTTTGTCAAAAAATGCTGAAGGAGGAGGTTCCTTGACACCTAGGGCTAGGCTAATAAATATAAAAAATGCCAACAATTTTCAAAAAGCTTGAAAAAAATTGCGCAAAATATCATAAATTTTCGTGTTTGTCGCGAGCGGTTGTTCGTCAGTAGCTAGAAACGGGGAGGGGGGTGCACCAAGGGCTGATGGGGGCAGAAGGGGGGGGGGGGTTAACAGCCCGCGGGGCGACAATAGTGGGGGGTCAACAGTTGAGGGGACTTCAACCTCTAAGAACCGCCCTTCACACCATAAGTATAAGTCTCCGAAACAGTTTGAGCTGAAACAGAGCTGAAAGGCTCTAAGAGCACTTAATGCACGCTGGGCGCTACCTGTTTATCCCGTGAACAAAAAACCACTAGCGAGAAAGAGAACTTTGGTTCAAAAAAAAGGCCTAGAATGAAATATGAATGGATTGGGAAAACCATTTAATAATAAAAACCAATCTAAAAAATCGAAAACAAGTTTAAAAAATCAAAGTAAAATTGCCGCACGTGAACAAACCACTAGCGAGACAGCGAATTTTTGTTCGAACACCGTTTTCTCACTCTTCTTTCAAATTAGAGTGAAAAAATTTCACGCCCCAAAATCACTCGCTTTTTCGCTCCACTTCTTGTTTCCAGTGACCAAAATTACGACTCCAATATGATTTCAAAAATCATGAAAATGTGTAAACAGATCTTAAAGAGAGTTAATCTTAAATCAGAGCTTTGTAGAGTTACCTTAAACTTGGAGCTTTAGAGAAGTTTGGTGCTTTAGCAAACTGTTATTTAGTTCAAACTAAAGAATTTTAAATAGCGCGATAATTGATACTTATATATTGATTCTATGAAGGAACCATCTATCAGAAGGAACCATCTATCAAATAAGGATTGAACAATTTATTGCAAGCAAAGGGCTACTTTTGCGCTTTTCTATATGGGGATGAAGGTTTGGTCCATCCACCACATTTCTTCAGAGAATGTAGAAAGACTAAGTATTTGGCCGAAGTTGCAAAACTGCAAGAAGAAAAGGATATTATCATAGTTGTCATTTTAAGTCCATTACTATACAGCTTGGCCCAAAACTGGCCATGAGCTTAAGAAATGAATAAATAGAACTTTTTGACAAAAATGTCTAATTTTTCCGGCCATTGCTTCTTTGTGGCGTGAGCACAAAAATAAAAATAAGACATCGTAAATGCAATTCTCCATTTGAAATAGGACTAAAGTATCATCAGTTGCAGGGTGCAATAACAGATGCTCCGCAATTTGCATAAAATATTTATTTTGCGTGTATATATTTTTCGAAACTACTTGTTGATTTCTTATCATAGTTTGCGAAAATATTAAAACACTGAAACAATCCCTTAAGTTCGTAATGTCAACTTGGCTTCTATTGGCTCGCAAACCACAATCGCTTTCATTAATATTTTTCAAGGCCTTCCGATAAGAATTATTATTTAAATGTACATTCTTCGATTGATTCAAGGAAGGCCTTGAATCGATATATTTAGGGCCTTCAGATAGGACATTTTTAGTGCTTTCCCCATAAAACATTGTCCCAAGAAAAGCGGTGCGAAACAACGAAACTTGTGATTGGTGTAAGTGACTCATTAATCAGTTATCAAAATTATCAAATGATTCCACTGACCTTTAAAACATTCCCAAGGTTGATGTAAGCGTCTAGAAAGTTGCTGTCGAGTTGAACAGCCTTTTCAAAATGATGAATAGCCAGCCATATTTCACCTTGGGCGTTAAACACGCACCCCAAATTACTCCACGCCACTGCAAAGTCGGGCTTGGTTTCAATCGCTTTCAAGTAACAATGCTTTGCTTCGTCCAAACGACCTAAAAAATTGAAAGCGATTTTTATTTCTTTCGTCAAACGTTTTACCAGTCACACCTGAAGATCAACATGTGAGTTAACAAAATTTATCTTGTGTTTTGAACTTTCAGTATTTTCTTTAAATGTTTTTCATTGTTGGTGAGTCTAGTAAATCAAAAAATCTTATGCAACCTTGTCGTAATGAAGGATTTTGGGGCTTACCTACGGGTTGATATCACCTAAGTCGTGCTCAACAGTTATTAATTTTTTATTCTATATGGCTGTGACAATGGTCAGACTTGACATACTAGGCTGTCGGCAAGACTGTATTGAAAAAATGCTCCAGCTATATTGTTTAGATTTATTCGATATTTTTGCAACGTCAGAGCACGGTACACAATGGCTCTGCAGGGAGCCTTACCTTATGGATGATGTGCATTAATTACTCACCCAGGGCTTTGAGCAAGTTGCCCAGATCACTTCTCACCGCATACAACTCTGGATTACACTGAAGCGCAGACAGATAAGCATGCACTGCTCCTTCCATATCGCCTGCACTAACTAATGCTGCCGCTAGATTGATGTAACCGTCGATGAAATCTGGCTTTAAATTTATCGCATGTTTGTAGTTCTGCAAAGCCTCACCCAGCTGACCGCGCTCTTTAAAGACGTTGCCCAAGTTGCTATAAGCTTCAGCCAAGCCTGGGTTCTTCCTTATTGCCTCTAGTGAGTATTTTGCACTCAAGTCCAGACGCTTGCACTGAAATGAAAGTCGTAAACAGTTTCGATTCAACAAAATGTTTCAATGTCACAATTTTAATTTTTTTTCTGAATTGATTTGGGATCTATTATGTTTCGGTCCCCGGTGCCTTTTATGCCCCTCACTTACCAATTATGTTATATTGCACATTACAATATAAAAATGTGGCACCAACGCCTTAGGGCGTAAAATTTATATATGCCCACTAAGCGGGGGGAGTGGGACAATATTCCCAAAAATTTACGCACCTGGAAATGTATTGAGGAGAGCAATAATAAAGCTGCAACGTTGTCAGGACAATGCGCGTATAACTGCATGCAGTGTCTCTCAGCAGAATCATATTCTCCTCTTTGGTACTCATTGTGTGCCATTTCAACCAGGGCCGATATGTCTATTGTAGTCACGGCAGAAGTGGTCCCCGCTGAAAGACTTGTGCCCGTTCCCGAGTGGAACGTGGCCGTCACTGGCGTGGCCCCATTCACATTAGTTGCCGCCAGAAGCTCTTCTGGACGCAACTTGATGTTGATCATTTCTGATCTACAATAGTCAACAATGTTGCAGCTTGTAAATTATTTATTTTTGAGCGATTATAACAGAAGATATCCAAGGAATAGGCATATCAAAAACAAGATCATACATATACTGTCAAAACATTGCAAAATCAAACTGGCCTCCACTTAATTAGTGATCAATTTTTTTGGTCAATAAATAATTAACAAAGCCGAGAAGCCAAAGGGAAAAGATCCCATTTTTAATATCTACAAGATAACGCTGACTGTAGACTTAACCTAATGCAACAACTATTTTAATTTTCAGACATTGACGTTCAGTTCTAATAAGGTTAGACTTCAATCAGGATGTGGAGCCAGTTATCACATGTCTCGGGCACAAGAGTAATGACTTGGACGCGTAAGACAGCTACTTAAAGAAATTTTTATTTCTTAAATTTGATTGAAGAAACCATATTCCGCTTATTCTGTGAACAATTAATAAAAATTAAAACGCATGATCTCGGGGTTAAAATCCAGCGCCCAAAAAGAAATTTATACTTTGTTGAATGTTAAACTTTTAGTTGATTGTTGCAATAAAAACTTCAAGTTTCCATATTTAATTAGGCATTCAATATTAATTAATTATTAGGCATTATTTTCAATGAAAAACTCAACTAAAGGTCATGTAGCAACATGCAATCTAACCTACAAAATAGCATATGCAACTATAGTACACTTATCTGCTCTTACCGTTAAAAAATAAATAAATCTGCAAATACTTAAATAAAAATGTCTAAGTTCAGAAATTTCAAATTTTTGTGTGTGCGGTATGACACGTTAAACTTTCTTTACTCATTCGAATTTTAAGTATTTTCAACTTCAAAAAAGAACCTCTAAAAGCAGCAGAAAGTTAACAGTGAAGTGAAAAATTTATCTGCAGAATAATTTCTGCTGCATCGGAGGCTGTTACAATTGAAAGAAAAACTTAAGCGTCTGCAGATTTTATGAAAATACTTTTTCCTCATCTGATCATATACTGCGCTTCAATTTTAAATTTGTCATCACTTCAAAGGTTTCATAATCTCGCAAATTGAATGAATTAACTACACTGCAAATAATTGACATTGTAAATAAAACTTGTAAATTTGGCAGTGCGATCTGATTTTCAATTCATAATTACACTTCTAAAAATTTTAATATTTTTTCACAAAAAAAGGAATCTAAAGTTTGGAGGCACCAATAGCTTAGCGGCATCAATCGTTTGATCCACGAAGAGCTGTTCTCTGCCGGAAACATGCTACATAAGACATTTTTGAGGTAAAACAACAGTAAGCGCAAAAATATAAGATTGAAAAATGCTCTCCGAAAAGAAAAAACGATGACAGTAATTTCACCAAAATATGAATATCTTATGAATACAAAATCTTATAAATAGCCTTTCTTAAAATTCTAAACAAGACAGCTCAAGCGAGTCCAAAATAGTTCTTAAGGATACAAAACAACTTTCAAATCTGTCAGCGAAACAGCAGGGAGTATCTGAAAGTAACATGTATTCATTTTTGAAAACCAGTTGTACATTTTAAGCCGAAAAACAAACCATTTTTGGATCTTCCGTTTGTGCCCCCCCAGTACGTTATGCGCCCCCAGTTACAGAGCACGTGTCATTACATAGTAAATCATTATCTAAAAACTTTGCACGTGCTCCTGTGGGGTTGCAAAAAATATGCGCCCACTAAGCTGGGGGGGCACAAACGGAAAAGATCCCCATTTTTTTTGAACGAACAAACTAAAAACATCATTGTAGTTTAATCTCAAAGACAAGGAAGAACCAAACAATCACTCACAAGGCACTTACTACACAAACAAACATTATTACTCAAATACAAAACCCAACACCAAAAGAAAAAATTTTTATTTTAAGTAAAAGAAACCGATTTGTCAAATAATAATTACTTCCGATATTTAAAACCAACATTTTCGAACTTTACGTTCATCGGCAGGTTAAAACTTTTTTACAAATTGTTAAAAGATGAAATGAATATGTATTTACATTTGTCTGACACCACACTTAAAACAATTCCAGGAACTATTCAAAAAAGATCAATCGAAAATTTTTCCTTATGTACAATATTTAGCCTATTTACAACTCATATTTACATCTGTTATCAATTCGTTTAAAATAAGTCCTATTCGGGATTTTTCGATTTTGGCCATGTTTTTGAATATTTAGGGTTATTCCTGAAATTGACCTAAACTTAAGTATCCCTCTAATAGAGGTTTTTGCAAATTTCGTTTTGTCATGCACACAATGTTTTTCGCCCTATGTATCCTCATCTAATCAAAATTATAATTTGAACTAATATTTTAACATGACTTCCCGCGTGTTTTCATCGCGTGTTTTTAGTGCCGGCATCAGCTTGCTGAAGTATATAACTTCGATAATCATTAGTTTTTCAACCGCCCGACAGGCGTCAAAAATTTTCCATTCAATGTCATTCGTGGCGCCACGACATTCAATCAGATGTTGACCCACCTGTGGATGCTTTTTTTGTAATCCTTGTGGTAACATTCCGGCTTGTTTGCCCAGCATAGATGAATCCGCATCCATTTTACTTAATCTCATATACCACGTGGGATTTCAGGTCTCTATCGAAAGACAATTTTAGGGTGGGGAGGCATGATCTCAATTTCCGCGTTGTAAAAACCACTTGCACTTCGCATAGTTTCTTCAATTTGCTTGCAAAGTATTGAGTAAGATTGCCTCTGTATTGTAGAAAAATAGTTGGCTCACCATAAGACCTAGTTTTGCTTTTTGATGCGCTTTTGGTGTTGTTCTCATTTGGTCTTGACCGCCAACTATTATAATTTCTAGAGTCTGGTTCACTTTTTTTTGAAAACCAATCCTCTGGATTTTGATTTTTGGTCCAGCAAGTTTTGTTCTGTTCAAGAGCCTTAATCTATTAGAGGTTGCACTAATAACCCTATGAACCGTCCCTTGAATCACATTTTTCTTATGCTGAAACGGTGCATAACTGCAAAAATTCAGTAAATACACGTCCGGGTCACCACGAACCGTGCAGATAATATCATCCACATACCTTTTTAACATTCTTCATTTCCTCTTGCAGATATGCTCGCAGGATTTTGTTCTGAACAGCTAAAAAAAACATTACACCTCCAAATGTCCGGGAAACCGTGGTTCGGTGCTTTTTGGCAATTATTTTAATTTCATTTTTGTCAATTGGTCACTAGTCAAGGTTCGTCATGGTTCATTTAGAACTTCCGTTTTTTCTAAAAAAAAAATCTAAGTGATGAGTCGTTTGTATTCTTAACTTTTTTACTCTAAGCTTTGAAATGAAACTTTAGAGTTTTAAGAAATTATTTTTATTTCAATTTTTCATGAGAACAACGGGACAATTAAAATTTCAAAACTTTCTCAGGGGAAGAAAATCATTGAGAGTCAAGAACGAGCAAAAGTTCTGGTATCAGCCGGATTTAAATCAGCGAGAGAACTGGAAATGGACACGCATGAAGCCGCAATTTGTAGAAATAAACACTGGGTTTTCTGAAATTTTTCTGACAATTTTTGATTGTCATTTAACGTTACTAGTTATTTTGTGCGTTTCCAATGATTTGAAAACACCAAGATTGACAGATCAGGTAAAATGAGAATTCTTGCTGAAACAACTATAGATTTTAGTAAAAAAAAATAGATTAATAACATTTTCTGTTTTTATTTCACATTTTTGAAGCTATTTTTTGCTATTCTGAGAAGTCTATATTGCCTAAAATCTTCAAGTTCCCAAAAATCTTTTCGATGCAGGGAAAAACGGCGCATATAATAGCTTTCATCTCCACAATTTTCCAACATAAATGTCAGTGAGGCAAAATTAACTTTTAAATTCTGCCAGAGAAACCAGTGGGAGTACGCGAAAGCAACCTGTATGCATTTTAGAAAACTACTTGTACACTTTCACGAAAAAATCCCGTCTTTTGGAATAAAACCAAAAACATAAGTGTAGTACAATCTCAAAAATACAGCACACCCAAACAAACGCCAACAAGTCACACATTACTCAAAACAAGTTAACACTCAAATTCAAAGAAATACATCACACCAAAAATATATAATTATTTAAATTTCCTTTTTGTCATTTTCTCATCACTCAAGTTTCCTCAGTGTTCATTTAGGTCCTCTTTGAGTTTTTTCTAAGAAGAAACTAGGAGCGGGCTTTCTTTTATCAGCACATTTATGAGCTTGCTGATATTTTTTGAGCACATCGGGACAATTATTATAGAAATTGCGCAAAAATTTGATCAGGGAGATTTAATAATGCGCAGGGTTCTGGCATTAGCGAGGTTTAAATCAACGAGAGATCTGGAGTTCGACATATTTCAAGCAGCAATATGTAGAAATTGTTGAAAAGATTTTTTGAAATTTTTCTAACAGTTTTTGATGTTCATTTCACGATAATGGCGTTTCTTTGCATTTCTAAGAATTTGAAAATACCAAAAATGATAGATCTGATTAAAAAAAGGGATGAATTTTTTTTCAAAATAACTCTGGAATTTGGAAAAAATATATTTTTTAACTTTTAGTTTACATTTTCGAAGCTGGCTTTTGCTATTTTGAGAGAAAACAATTGCCTAAATTTTTCAGTTTCCCATTTTTTTTGGTACAGAAATAAAAAATGTTTCAGTTTTTGACTCTTAATTTTCAAACTTTTTAGAGTTTTCAGATATTGTTTTTGATTGTGATACTTTCTGAGCACAACAATCAATTTAATTTTCAAAGTATTGCAGGATTAATGTCAGCTAGATTTAAAAACGAGCAATTGTTCTGTAATCAACAGGATTTAAATGAGCGAGAAAACTGGTATTGGACATATTTGAAGCCTCATTTTGTAGAAACTGTTTAGTAGATTTTTTCTGCATGTTTCCGAGGTTCCCTTCAATATTCTAATTTTTTTTTGCCATTTCAAGGATTCAGCAAATACCAAAAATGATAGATTTGATTAAATGAGAAGAATAATTTGCAAAAACATATCTAGAATAAAGAAAAAAATAAATTTATCTGCTTTAATTTAAAATTTTCGAAGCTGTTTTTGATAAGCCTATATTGCATAAAATATTCAATTTCTCAAAAATCTGATTGATACAGGGAAAAATTTGAATTAAATCAGTGAGAGAACTGTTGTTGGAAAGATTTGTTGCCGCAATATTCAGAAAATGTTTATTGGCTTTTTAAAAACTTATCTTAGAGTTTTGATGTTCATTTCACAATACTAGTAAGTTTTGCGTTTCCAAAGATTTGAAATTACTAAAATTGATAGATTCTATTCATTGAAACGAATCTTTTGCAAAAACAACTCTACAGTTTATAAAAAAATGTACATTTTTTGGCTTTTAATTTAACATTTTCGAAGCCCATTTTTGCTATTTGAGAGCTCCTAATTGCCAAAAAAAACTTTCATTTTCCCAATAATCTGTTTTACACAGCGAGAATGGTTCGTACAATAGTTTTCGTTTAAAAGAAAACAGAGAGACGGATAGAAATTTTATTAAAACAAAAATTTGGGAAAAGAACGAACATATTTAAGTTTTTAAGGAGATTTTTGCTCAAATAGTTCAGATTTTTAATTAAGCCCAACACCAAAAACAAGAAAACATATTCGTTCATTATTTGTTTTTTTGGTCATTTGGTCACTACTAAAGGTTCATCACTTTTCATTTAGGTCTTTTTTGCTTTTTTCTTAAAAATCAGGTACGGTGCGGACTCTCTGAATCAATTGTATTGGTTACTGTACATTTGACTCTAAGCTTTGAAAGGTAATATTTTAGAGTTTTTGATGTTCATTTCACAGCTTTAGTTTTGTTTTCATTTCCAATAATTTGAATATACCAAAATTGATAGATCTGATTAAATGAAAAGAAATTTTGCAAAAACAACTCTAGAGTTTAGAGAAAAATACAATTCTCTGATTTAAGTTTACATTTTCTAAGCTGATTTTGTGCTATTTCAGAGCTATTAATTTTCCTATAACTTTCAATTTTCAATATAATTTTTTGATGCAGGGATAAACAGTTCGTACAAATGTTTTCATTAGGCAGAAAACAGACAGAGGCAGATAGATACATTATTTAACAAAATTTTAAGAAAAACGACAGATATATTGTTTTAACAAAATTTTAAGAGATTGTTCAATTTTTTAAAAAACTGTTTGCTCAAGTAGTTTTGTTAATTTTTAGACTTGAATTTGTAAAGTTTTAGCAAAAACTCTCCATCTATTCAAACTAAATTTACTGCAGTTTTTTTGTTCGTTTCTATCTTAAATTTCATTGCGATCTGTAACTCCCCCCACCCACCCTACCGTCCATTTTAAAGTATAATTTGATCGCAAAAACACAAAAAAAACTATACAAACGAACAAAATGCACATATTACAAAACAAACATTAACACTTAAAAACAACGCCCAACACTAAAGAAAACGTATTTGTTTTAATTTCGTTTTTGTCAATTGGTTATTAGACAAGATCTTCATCCATGTTTTTGGTTTCATTATTCTAGAAAACTAGAAGCACAATTTTGGAGTCAATTTTGTTGATAACTGTGTTTTTGACTTTAAAATTTGAAAAGTTTTTTTCAAAGATTTTTGTGGATTTTTTTTGTATTTTGATATTTCAGAAGCACAACGGGACACTAAGAATTTAAAAATCTTTCAGAAGTAATATCAGCAAGATTTAAAAGCGAGCAGGGATTCTGGTTTCAGCAAGTTTTCAATCAGCGAGAGAACTGGTATTGGACACATTTTGATCCGCAATTTGTAGAAAATATTTTATTATTCGTTTTTTTGGTAATTTGTCACTACTAAAGGTTCATCACTCTTCATTTAGGTCTGCTTTGTTTTTTATTCCTTAAAAATCAGGTGATGTGCGGACTCTCTGAGTCAATTGTATCGGTTACTGTACATTTGACTCTAAGCTTTGAAATGTAACGTTTTAGAGTTTTTGATGTTCTTTTCACAAATTTAGATTTTTTGTTTCCAATAATTTGAATATAACAAAATCGATAGATCTGATTAGATGAAAAGAATTTTTGCAAAAACAACTCGAGAGTTTAGAGAAAAATACAATTCTCTGATTTAAGTTTACATTTTCTAAGCTGATTTTCTGCTATTTCAGAGCTATTAATTTTCCTATAACTTTCAATTTTCAATATAATTTTTTGATGCAGGGAGAAACAGTTCGAACAAATGTTTTCATTAGGCAGAAAACAGAGAG
Source organism: Convolutriloba macropyga (assembly GCF_964194025.1). NCBI lineage: Eukaryota > Metazoa > Xenacoelomorpha > Acoela > Convolutidae > Convolutriloba > Convolutriloba macropyga. The sequence continues at coordinate 44,735,581 of NC_134480.1, forward strand.
AGGCGAATAGATATATTGTTTTAACAAAATTTTAAGAAAAACGACAGATATATTGTTTTAACAAAATTTTAAGAGATTTTTCAATTTTTTAAAAAACGGTTTGCTCAAATAGTTTAGTTAATTTTTAGACTTGAATTTGTAAAGTTTTAGCAAAAACTCTCCATCTAACCGAACTAAATTTACTGCAGTAATTTTTGTTCCTTCCTATCTTAAGTTTCATTGCGCTCTGTAACTCCCCCCACCCACCCTACCGTCCACTATAAAGTATAATTTGATCTCAAAAACAAAAAAAACTATACAAACGAACACAATGCACATATTACAAAAAAAAACATTAACACTTAAAAACAACGCCCAACACTAAAGAAAACGTATTTGTTTTAATTTCGTTTTTGTCAATTGGTCATTAGACAAGATCTTCATCCATGTTTTTGGTTTCATTATTCTAGAAAACTAGAAGCACAATTTTGGAGTCAATTTTGTTGATAACTGTGTTTTTGACTATAAATTTTGAAACGTTACTTTCAAAGATTTTTGTGGATTTTTTGGTATTTTTTTATTTCAGAAGCACAACGGGACAATTAGAATTTAAAAATCTTTCAGAAGTAATATCAGCAAGATTTAAAAGCGATCAGGGATTCGATTCTGGTTTCAGCAAGATTTCAATCAGCGAGAGAACTGGTATTGGACACATTTTGATCCGCAATTTGTAGAAAATATTTTATTATTCGTTTTTTTGGTAATTTGTCACTACTAAAGGTTCATCACTCTTCATTTAGGTCTGCTTTGTTTTTTATTCCTTAAAAATCAGGTGCGGTGCGGACTCTCTGAGTCAATTGTATCGGTTACTGTACATTTGACTCTAAGCTTTGAAATGTAACGTTTTAGAGTTTTTGATGTTCTTTTCACAAATTTAGATTTTTCGTTTCCAATAATTCGAATATAACAAAATCGATAGATCTGATTAAATGAAAAGAATTTTTGCAAAAACAACTCTAGAGTTTAGAGAAAAATACAATTATCTGATTTAAGTTTACATTTTCTAAGCTGATTTTGTGCTATTTCAGAGCTATTAATTTTCCTATAAATTTCAATTTTCAATATAATTTTTTGATGCAGGGAGAAACAGTTCGAACAAATGTTTTCATTAGGAAGAAAACAGAGAGAGGCGAATAGATATATTGTTTTAACAAAATTTTAAGAAAAACGACAGATATATTGTTTTAACAAAATTTTAAGAGATTTTTCAATTTTTTAAAAAACGGTTTGCTCAAATAGTTTAGTTAATTTTTAGACTTGAATTTGTAAAGTTTTAGCAAAAACTCTCCATCTAACCGAACCAAATTTACTGCAGTAATTTTTGTTCCTTCCTATCTTAAGTTTCATTGCGCTCTGTAACTCCCCCCACCCACCCTACCGTCCACTATAAAGTATAATTTGATCTCAAAAACAAAAAAAAATATACAAACGAACACAATGCACATATTACAAAAAAACATTAACACTTAAAAACAACGCCCAACACTAAAGAAAACGTATTTGTTTTAATTTCGTTTTTGTCAATTGGTCATTAGACAAGATCTTCATCCATGTTTTTGGTTTCATTATTCTAGAAAACTAGAAGCACAATTTTGGAGTCAATTTTGTTGATAACTGTGTTTTTGACTATAAATTTTGAAACGTTACTTTCAAAGATTTTTGTGGATTTTTTGGTATTTTGTTATTTCAGAAGCACAACGGGACAATTAGAATTTAAAAATCTTTCAGAAGTAATATCAGCAAGATTTAAAAGCGATCAGGGATTCGATTCTGGTTTCAGCAAGATTTCAATCAGCGAGAGAACTGGTATTGACACATTTTGATCCGCAATTTGTAAAAAATAATTAGTAGCTGTTCCATGTATCTTCTGACAGTTTTTGATGTTCTTTCATGATACTATTTTTTTGTGTTCCCAAATTCTAAATCTGATTGATCTGATTAAACAAGAAGTTTTTTTTGAAAAAAATTGTAGAATTAGAAAAGGACTTTTTACTGTTAATTTTAAGTATTCAAACTGATTTTTGCTATTTTGAGAGCTCTTAATTTCCTAAGTCTCAAATTTCCCAAATATCATTTTGATATAGGAAAAAAACGTTCTTACAAAATTTTTCATCTAATAGAAAACAGTGAAACGGATAGAAAATTTATTTGAATGGATTTCTGAGAAAAAATAATGAATGTTGTTTTCTTTTTGGAGATTTCCGCTCTAATAAATTAGATTGTTAATTGAGCTCAACACCAAAAAAACACATACTTATTTATTTGTTTTGTCATTTGTTCACTACTCAAGGTTCGTCACTGTTCATTTAGGTCTCCTATGTTTTTTTAAGAATCTAGAAGCGGATTATTTGGGTTAATTGTATCGATAACTGCATTTTTGACCCCTAAACTTTCAAATGAATTTTCTTAGAGTTTTTATAATTTTTTCAATTATGATATTTCATGAGCACAACGGGGCAATTAATTTTTCAAAATACTGCAGAAGTATTATCAGCAAGATTTAAAAACGATCAGGAGGTCTAGTCTTGGCAAGATTTAATACAGCGAGATAACTGGAAATGGACATATTCGAAGCCGCGTTTTGTAGAAAATGTCTATTAGAATTTTTAATTTTACTCTAACAGTTTTGATGTTCATTTCACGATTCATTAGAGTTGTGTTTGCGTTTCCAAGGATTCAAAGATACTAAATTTGATAGATCTTATTAAATGAGAAGAATTCTTGGCAAAAACAACTCAAGAAATTAGAAAAAATACATTTCTTTGCTTTTAGTTCACATTTTCTAAGCTGATTTTTTCTCTTTTGAGACGTCTAAGCTGCCTAAAATCTTCATTCTGCCCAAAAATTTTTATGATGCATGAAAAAACGGTTCGTGCAAAAAATTTCATCTAGCAGAAAACAGAGAGACGGACGGACAATTTGTTCAAACAGTGAGAAAAAACGAACTATATCAAATTTTCAGGAAATTTTTGCTCAATTAGTTTAATTTGTCAATGTTTAGACTTGAAGCTGCAAAGTATTACTGAAAAATCTCCTTTTAACCTAACTAAACTTACTACAGTTTTTTTTACTACAATCTGTAAACCCCATTCACACAGGCCATTCCTAACCTGCTATCCAGTACACTTAAAAAAAGCTATTGCGATTCTCTGCCTAGCAAAGAATGTTCTGACATACATCTCAGGGTAGCGAAACAAACTATCAATTTCCGCCAGAGAAACCGTTGGGTGTAACTGAAAGCAACCTGTATGCATTTTAGAAAGATACTAGTACATTTTAAAGAAAATTTACCGTCTTTTGCATTAGAACAAACTCTAAAAACAGTAGTGTCGTAAAATCTCCAAGACGCAGCAAAACAAAACGAACGCAAACAAAGCACACATTACACAAACAAACATCAACACTCAATTGAAAAGCTCAACACAAAAAAAACTATTTTTTAATTTCGTTTTTTAACCGTTTGATCACTAGTCAAAGTTCGTCACTGTTCATTTAGAGTTTCTAATTTGCTATAAAAAACCTAGGTGCGGAGTTTATCGTTTTAACTGTATTTTTGGCTCTAAAGTTTGAAATGCAACCTTTTACAGTTTTTAGAAATGTTTTTTCATTTTTGATATTTTATTACCAACAAGGGACAATTAAATTTTCAAAATGTTGCAGAATTATTATCGGCAAAATTAAAAAACCAGCAAGTGTTCTGGAATGAGCAAGGTTTAAATCAGCGAGAGAACTGATATTTTGGACACATTTGAAGCCGCAGTTTTTATAAAATGTTTAATGTTTTTTCTAATTTTTTTCTGAAAGGTTTTTATGTTCACTTCACGATACTAGTTTTTTGCCACTGAAAGGATTTGATAAAAACTAAAATTGAAAGTTCTGTTTAAATGAGAAGAATTTTCTGCAAAAACAACTGTAGAATTCGGAACAGAAAACATTATCCTGATTTTTGTTTTACCATTTACCAAACACATTTTTGATAGAAGAAGAAACGGTTCATAAAATAACTTTCATCTAGCAAAAAACAGAGACTGATAGAAATAGAGGGATCGTTCTCTTTTTTCAAAAGTTTCAGAGTTCCGCCTTTTGAAATTTTTGATAATTATGAAAATGAAAACTGTATCCGGAGTTCTACGATATTGTGTCTTTCTTTTTCTCTACAATGCCTCAACAAAAAGTGAAAAATTTGACTGAAAAAAAACAGGCCTAGTATATATTTTCCTCCATGTCTGAAAAAATGTTGGAACAATAAGGCAATTCTGATAATGAAACGAATTGTGAAAAACTTAGATTTTAAAACTTTAGTGGGTTATCAACTGGCTACATTTTAGCGTAGGAGTCAAAAGTAATAGTATAATGCTCATCTATTTGCGATACAGGGGAAACTTAATTACAGTGAAAAAATTATGGAAAACAAGTGAACAATACGACAAGTTGATTTCTGTTATCTTTTTTCCGGAAACACTATTTCACAAAAAAATGTTTTTTAGGAACTTATTCAGAACAATAGCTCGGTAATAACCGCCTAAAGCAGCAATTAAGACTTAGTACGTCAAACAGTCTCCATCAAACCTATCAAGATTATCTTTTGCTATTAGAGAAAGCCCCTTTTTTAAACGATTCAAATAAATATCAGAATGAATATAGATTAGTGAAGTAGTTCTAAGTATATATTAAAGGAGGAACTTTAATAATCGAATGCTTGAATCCAGGCTTTGAGTTCAGTTGACTGTGAATAGCCATTATAATATCAGTGCACTAAAAAACTTAAATGTAGTTGGGAGTTTGCAAAACATTCTAAGCCTCGGGAGAAAAGAAATACCAAAACAGCGTTGCAGAGTAAAATCAAGTTACGTTTGTTGATCAATTGTAAAAGATATTTAATGAAAAAAGCAAAAGTTAGAGAAGATCATATTGCTTAGAGAGAGAGAAGGAGAGAGAGAGAGAGAGAGAGAGAGAGAGAGAGAGAGAGAGAGAGAGAGAGAGAGAGAGAGAGAGAGATAGAGAGAGAGAGAGAGAGAGAGATAGAGAGAGAGAGAGAGAGAGAGAGAGAGAGAGATTTATGACAGCCATTCTCGAGGGTTGACACACTGCAGCCTTCTCAAAAAACTTGAGTGCTTTACTCACCCAAATACTTGAATTTCCTTTGTACATTTGTGAGTTCAATTCCATATAGATCGTACAGTTTTCTGGCATCCTCGTCCATCATCATTCTCGTTGCTTGAAGCATTGTTTTGAATTTTGCTATTCACGACCCACATTGCCAGGAAAATAGAGCGTTGATAGGGTTTTAAAGTACTTCATAGTTGTGCTCGTGGTTGCACCATGCTGTAGGAGAAGGGGTTCAGAAAAATTCAGAGGGCGACTGAAGGGGATCTGAGCGATTATTGCTTCGAGCCTCCTTTTTATAAATTTTCTCGATCTCTAATCCTTCCTTACTCGGCTTCGTATTTTATGATTTTTTCATGACGATCTCCAGCTCTCAAGATACAAACTCCTACTCATTTACCAGAGTCACACCATCCCTTGTTTTTAGCTGGGTTTTTAGCCTGTGTTTTTAGCCTCTTGCATTTCCCTTTTTAGCAGTTCAACGAGCCTGTTACAAGACTCGTGCTGATTCTTAGTGTTGTCTAACAGTTTAATAGTTTGCTGAAGTTATTTAATTAGTCCCCACCCGTACGGTTTTAATGACAAAAGGCTTCCTCGTGCCAAGCACTGGCAGTTCACATCATTTCGCTCTTTTCTATTTCCTATTGCCGGTCAATTAATTTGTCTTGTAGCTCATTTTCTTCCATGACACTGATCAGAGCTCTGGCCAGGTTTTGGGAGGTTGTCGCTGCATAAGTGGTACAAAATATTGTCTGTTGAACGTCATTTCAACGGTCTGATAAACATGGTGTCCTCAGATAAATTGGGAGATCTGATTGTCTATTGCTTCCAGTCTCCACAGTATTCTTTGACGTCTTTTCCGTCTTTGACCTGCTTCGTATTTTTTGATTTTTTCCTCGGCCAGCTCCAGCTCTCCAGATATACATTTCAGCTCAGTTAACAGAGCTACACTGTTGATTCCCAGCGTTTTTTATCCGTTTTTTTGTTTGCTGAAGTTGTTGACAATTTTCCTTACTTTCCTTACATTTTGAACTGATAAAGCTCCTCTTTGAGCCGAGTGCCGCATTTTACTGTTTTTTTGCTGCTCATTGTAATTGTCTTGTAGTTCATTTACTTCAATTACACTGATCGGAGATCTGTCCGCATTATTGGAAGGATCATGCCGCTTCAGTTGTACAACACATCGTCTGTTGGACGTCACTCCAACAGTCAGGCAAACTTAGCGTCTGACTATTGACATGAGTTCTTATAATGGAGGAAGATAGTAGCATTAATAAACAAATTCTTGTTCTTCCTGTATATAGAGTACAGTTAATCTATAGTTCAAAATATGCTATTTTGGGCACAGATTTAGTCTTTTTTGCCTCTAAAGCCACTATTGTTCATTGGCATTCCCAATTCAATTGTGGTCCAATTTCAATGTTTTGTCCCTAGAACGTTGTTTGAGACGATTTAAATACAATAATTCTCACCTTGTGTTAATGGTTCAAAGCAAAGTCACAATATTGGTGTCTCTGCGTGGCATATCAGTTGAAAAAAAAACACACGCACATTACATTACCATTTTCAATCCTATTCAAACAGTCGTCAATCGAGTGGTTACTCCCCTCGCAACATGCGTGATTCGTTTTACTTCACTACCATGGTAAATAAAAATAAAAGTTGCTGCCACTGGTGATCGTAATTTTGGCCCATATTAAGATACTTTATGGTCTCAAGTTGATTTATCCCTACTTGTCCTAGAGAAACATCTCTCCCTGATATCGTTTTTCTCGATTGCTATGATTTTTGGGCCGTCTTGCTAGGTTCAAGGTCAACGTCACTGATGAGCCCATCCTTTGGCGCAGAACTTGACCAATTGACGTAAGCTGTAACTAGGCAAGTTCTCGGGCTGATCAAGCAAAGACAAATGTCGGCCTTACGTTATCCCCAACCTATTATGCAGTCTCGGGTACAAGGGTTGAAAATCGCAAGTGTGAAATCTCTATAAGTTGCTCTAGGAATGGGTTCCATGTATAATATGCCTTCTGAACATTTGTCAGAAGATACCCTTAATGGTATTTCATCGGTAGAAAACATGTTCTCTGCAACAGGGACTATCACTTCAACGCTCTGATAGACCTACAGTACTGCTTCTACTCTTTCGGTGCTTCTACTTGCTCGTCAAGCACCTTTTTTTTCCAATGTTGGATATTTTTGCAGTTGTGATGTCTAAAAATATAACTATCGTAATGGTAATCTCCATGTACTGAATCTAATTCAGATGTGTCTCCTTGATGTAACATTGACTTTTTTGATTCACATGGTCTTTGAATACTAACAATGTTCCTTCAGGTGTTTCTCTAGTTTCATTAAAAAAGGTGTCCGTGTCAATTCCAGCTTCTATCATGCTGTCACCTTTTTGTTGTTTACCTGGAGGATCGCTCCATGGTATATATATATATATATATATATATATATATATATATATATATACATATATATATATATATATATATATATATACTTTACTCTTTTCTAATAGACGCTTTCTTTGAAAGATTTTGATACTTTTTAACAACTTCTGAGTTGTTTCGGTCAACGTTCATCTCATTAAGGATTCATTAAGGACCCATTACATGTTTCTCATCTCAAAATCGCCTAAAACTAGTAACCTCACTTTTTGTCTTGGCCATGCGTTTTGGCAGACTGATCTCTTTATTGTGTAAAGCTTAGAGATTAATTGAAATTTCTCTTTGAGATACCTATTATCGTTATACCAACCACAATTTTTAGTACAAATAACGTAGATGCGACACTATCCAAGCATTTTTTAAAACTTACTACACATGAAACTAGATTGGACAACTCCGTCTTGTTTTGTCTGCTCCTCCTTGATATATGAGTTTTCGCAATTTGTCCGTTCCATCAGTCATGACAACTTACAGCATGTGTAGAGTGTACTTCGAGAAATACCCCACAAACTCTACAGATTTCGAAAATCCCCAAACACTAACCAAAATCAAATAGAGAAGTTTCCAGTTCAGCTGTACATTTGCATATTGTTATATCACCGTTTTGTTTAAAAAATACGTCATTCTATCTTTTATTTCCTCCGATTCGTTGTTTTTGAACAGGATTTTTTTAAATTTCCCTTATATTGTTATTCCCAACGCACATCTTGTTTGCTATCGCCTTTTGCTAAAATTTTGTGAAGCTGTGTGCTAATTTTTGTGCACTTCTGCTCTTATTGTTTGGGTTAGTAGCAATTGATTTTCTGGTAGTCATATCTCATTATGTTGAAAAAAATTCGGTTTTTCTTTTTCCATTCCCAATTGTTTCAGTGTGAATACTAGATTTAAGGTTGTCTTGCCTAATATTCGCCTCAAGATATATATTTTTGTGTATTTTCGATTCAAATTTGGATTGCAACATCGGATTTTCAAACAAAATATAATCAATAACCTCGTTATTGACTATTTCTCGGTTTAAACCTTATCTTCCTAGTTTCTGTTTTATCAGTGATAAAACTTTTTTAAATTGCAATTTAAGGCCCAGTATAAAGTCAATGTTTTTCTTTGACCAGTTTTTATAGTGCAACCAGTCTTTGACAATCACTAAGTCACCTTCTTCGTATTAAGGTCAAAATGTGCTGCAGTCAAATCAAGTAATTTTTTCTGTCCTGGTCCCCGTCAAGGCTTTACCGCATCAGTTTACGGCACAACTGTAGTTAGTCTTTCAAACAAACAACGGAATCACACATTGTCGAAAAAAATTTGTGTTTTATTGTTTGATCAATTCCATTAAAACAGTCGTCAATCTAGTGGTTACTCCCCTGGCCACAAGCGAAGCGTGCTCGTTTTACTTCACAACCAAAGTAAACAAGATTAATTGTTGGTGCCACTGATGATCGTATTTTCAGCTCATATTAACATGTTCTATGATCTCATGTTGTGATACCCTTATTTGTTCCAGAAAACCTCTCTTCCTGCTATCATTTTTCTCGATTGCTCTGATTTTTGGGCCGTCTTGTTAAGTTCGAGGTCAACGTCGCTGATGAGCCCATCTTTTGGCGCAGAACTTAACCAATTGACGTAAGCTGTAACTAGGCAAGTTCTCGGGCTGATCAAGCAAAGACAAATGTCGGCCTTACGTTATCCCCAACCTATTATGCAGTCTCGGGTTCAAGAGTTGAAAATCGTATGTGTGAAATCTCTATAAGTTGCTCTAGGAATGGGGTCCATGTATATTATGCCTTATGAACTTTTGTCAGAAGACACTCTAACTGGAACTGGTATTTCATCGGTAAAAAACATGTTCTCTGCAACAGGGACTATCACTTCAACCCTCTAATAGACCTACAGTACTGCTTCCACTTTTTCGGTGTGCAATCCCAGAGCATTTTGTTGATTAAAGAAAACTTGGTATGAGTTTAATTGGTCTGGTGTAGTCAAAATTATCATCATCGCCAAGTTTTCTGTATGACAGTTTAATAATTTTATTGGTTTCAAATTACTCGTTTCAACAAGCATCTAGTTTTCCACTGAAAAGTAAATTAGTCGGTGAGAAATTAAATTCCGTGATCCTCATTGTTTTGTTTCTGTGGAATGAAATTCTGTGGCTTGTCAGGTAGACAAGAGATTGAATTTTGTCTATCGGTCTTGTCTTGTTTCTGAACATAAAGAATAGTTTTCTTCTTCTGTACAACTTGATCGTCCAACAAGTTTTTCTTCTAGTGTTGGATACTTTTGCTGTTGTGAAGTCTAAAATTTTAACTTTTGTAAAGTTATTCTCCTTGCCTTGATTTTAATTCAGATGTGTGTGTCTCCTTGATATAAAAATGACTGTTGTTGTTTCACATGGTCTTTGAATAATAACCATGTACCTACAGTTGTTTCTCTAGTTTCATTTAAAAAAGAAGCCCGTGTCAATTTCAACGTTTCTCTTGATGTCAACTTTTTGTTGTTTACCGGTTGGATCGGTCCATGGGGTATATATATATATATATATATATATATATATATATATATATATATATATATATATATTTATATATATATATACTTTACTCTTTTCTAATTTACGCTTTCTTTGAAAGCTTCTGATACTTTTTTTAACAATTTCTGAGTCTGTTCAGTCAACATTCATCTCATTAAGGATTCCAATAAGGGCCCATTAAATATTTCTGATCTCAAAGTCGCCTAGAACCAGTAAACTCAGTTTTTCTACCGGCCATACGTTTTGGCAAACTGAACATTTTTTGTGTAAAGCCTAAAAGTTAATTGAGATTTCTCTTTGAGATGCCTATTATCGCTATACAAACCACATTCTTCAGTACAAATAATGTAGATGCGACACTATTCAAGCATTTTTTTAAACTTATTACACATGAAATTAGATTAGACAAGTCATTCTTGTTTTGTCTGCTCCTCCTTGATATATGAGGTTTCGCAAATTTTCCGTTCCGTCAGTCATGACAACTTGCCGCATGTGTAGAATGTACTTCGAGAAATACCCCACAACCTCTACAGATTTCGAAAATCCCCAAACACTAACCAAAATCAAATAGAGAAGTTTCCAGTTCAGCTGTACATTTGCATATTGTCATATCACCGTTTTGTTTAAAAAATACGTCATTCTATCTTTTATTTCCTCCGATTCGTTGTCTTTGAACAGGATTTTTTTAATTTCCATTATATTGTTATTCCCAACGCACATCTTGTTTGCTACCGCCTTTTGCTAAAATTTTGTGAAGCTGTGTGCTAATTTTTGTGCACTTCTGCTTTTATTGTTTGGGTTGGTAGCAATTGATTTTCTGGTAGTCATATCTCATTATGTTTCAAAAAATTCGGTTTCTCTTTTTCCATTCCCAATTGTTTCAGTGTGAATACTAGATTTAAGGTTGTCTTGCCTAATATTCGCTTCAAGATATATTTTCGTGTATTTTCGATTCAAATTTGGATGGCAACATCGGATTTTCAAAAATATGTCATCAATAACCTCGTTATTGACAGGTTCTCGGATTAAATCTTATCTTGCTAGATTCTTTTTATGAGTGATAAAACTTTTTTTAATTGCAATTTAAGGCCCAGTATAAAGTCAATGTTTTTTTTGACCAGTTTTTATAGTGGAGCCAGTCTTTGACAATCGCTAAGTCACCTTCTTCGTATTAAGGTCAAATTGTGCTGCGGTCATATCAAGTTTTTTTCTGTCCTGGTCCCAGTCCGGGTTTTACCGCATCAATTTACAGCACGACTGTAGTTAGTCTTTTTAAACAAATATCGGAATCACACATTGTCGCAAAAATTTTTGTTTGTATTATTTGATACATGCAATCAATTGGCAGAGCGCATTACTTTCCAAAAAGGATGTGAAGGGGACTATACTTGGTCACAGATTGAATTGATTGTCTGTAAACAATCATTACTAGCGGAAGGTGATCTCTCTCACGTACCTTGCAAGATCTTTCAATTTTGCGATTAGTAGGCTCTATGGTTGCGTTTCGTTGAGGATTATAAGCTGTCGATGATGTTCTGTTAATTATTGAGACACATAGGCTGCCAGGAGCCGTCGCTATTGTCGAAGCTCTTATATTGCTCATGGTAATTGCTTCTTAACACTTTGTAAATTGATCTCCAATTAAAAAAAAATAATTGTTTCCCCTCGAAACGGGTGAAGGTCACATAGTGTCCAAAGCAATCTACCAAAAAAGATGATCTGGTTTCCAAATTCTCAGGTTGGAAGCTTTTGTGAGAGGCGATTTCTTTTTGTCTGCAGACTTTGCAAGAATATACCCAATCTTGGACATTTTTCATTCCGGGTTGATAGAAATAATCTTCAACCCCATCAAATGTCTTCGCCATACCAAAGCGTCCGCAAAGTTTATGATTATTTTAAATTTTCATACAAAATTGATCTTTGAACAACTATTTGTGTTGAACTGTTGAATTCGTCAACACGCTTGTTTATTGATTAGACCAATTTCTTTTCGTGTGTTTCTGAATCCTGTCCAGAGTTTCCAAAAGCCTCTGGAAGCTCCTGCAACGTTTTTTCTTTGAGGGCGTTTTCCAGTTTTCAATTGAGTTTCTCAGTACAATCATGTTTCTGATGTCTAATCAGTTTTTTCACAGATTTACCTAGTCTAATAGACCAGATGTTTTTGTCTTCTAAGATTTCTTGATTCACCTGATTGGACTTGCGGATTTTTTCAGCCTGTGGTACTCTTGCAGACAGTCTACATGATAGTTTTCTTTCCAGCTTCGTGTTTGCTTTCATAATCAAACTCTCCGAGGTTTTCTATCTATCTGGCTAGAATCCGATTGGTTGTATAGTATAGTCAAAGGTCGGTAACGATTGTAAACTTTTGCCCAGAAGATAATTTCTGAACTTCTGAGTGAAGTACACTCTCGCTGAAAATCCGTTAGTTGTTCCGCTGACTTTTACTCAGCCTTTTGCTTTGCTATGCCATCACTCTAACACCCCATTGTTGTCTTTGGAAAAAATGGCGTCAATGCCAAAAAGAGAGGCGTCCGTTGTTAACGTATAGGGGTCAATTTCCTTTAGATAACCCAAAACTGGTGCTTTCTTTAGTGTCTGTCTCAATTGCTCGGCCGTCACTTCACACTCTTTGCTCCATGGAAACAGTTTTTTTACATAGTTTACAAGCGGTTTCTCTATTGTTTCGAAAGTTATACGAATCTTCTGATAAAACAAATTAATCCCAATATGGCTCTTAATATTTTTTTTTTCTCGGACATTTCATTTTACTTATGGCCGTTACTTTCTCTAGTTCCAACTTTACGCCTATACAATGTGTCCTAGTAAATGATTTTTTTAAAGAAACATTACGTTTCGAGCATTTAGGTTTCACGCTAGCGTCTTTAAATTGTCCATATAAAAAATCGATGCCGTTGAGATGATCTTCAAAACAGATGATTATGTTAACCAAGCATACTAAAGCCAATTCATAAGGGAGTCCCGACATAAGAATTTCCATTTAGTTTTGGTAAGCCCCTGGCGCTGACGATAAACCCATGGGCAGTGATTTCCACTTCTAGAGTCCCATAGGTGTTACAAAAGCTGTCTCACCTTGGGACTCCTCATCAAGTGACATTCGAAAATGTTGTGATGCCAAATTGATTCCGAAAAACGACAGTTTCAATCTAGAGAGTTAATAACGTCATTTTTTCTTGGAAGTGACAAACTGGATTTTTGCCCAAGAACTCTGTAGTATTCAAATAATCCGTAGCTGCCTCTCTTTTTTTCACCAACACTGATGGTGCTTCCAATAACAATGGAGCGCTTCTATTAGCTTTGCATCCTCTAGATCTTCAACGATTTTTTTGTTTTTTTTGTTTCGAATATCGTGCTGCAATAAACAATAAGTTCTTCTAAATGCCTGTGCGTTTTCAATGGGTTTAAATTTAAGCAAATTTTTGTCTCAATGTCCCAAGTTATTTGATTTTTGGGAGATGTCTCATGAACAATGAGTTGAGGTCTCACTTCTTGATGCCTAGTAGAGAATCCCTGTAATTTTTTTTATGCTTATTATTTAGATTACATTTTTCCAAATCTTCGTGTTTTGCCGTTTGAAACGATTCCAATGATTGTCGTTTATTTTGGTTTGTAAAACTCTCATTAACAAATGAGTTTTGTTGTTTTCGGTATGGCTTGCCACCTTCGTGTTCTTGTACAGGGTCAACGGTCCGTCCATTAGATTTAACACTTCTATCGTGCTAGAACTGGTTTTCATTGATACCTTACTAGTGGCTAGAAGCAAGCAAGTCTTCAATTCAAAATGTTTGATTGCTTCCCCAATTCCTTCCACTCCCGGAACAGTTTTCTTGCTTTCATCGGCCATTTTTTTTTCATTAGGCACTCGTGCATGAACTGTCTGGAAGCGTTTTCTCCGGCAAGTGCAAAAGTTTAAGACTTTGCGTTGTTCTGCTGTCAGCGGCATTGAACTTTCAAATTGACTTCTATGCAGCTTCTCTTCGTATAAGTTTAGTATAGATTTGTTGGATTTTTGGTAATTATTTCCCTAGCATACACGCAATAACTTCGTCTGTTGTTATTACAAATTCCTGTTCAGCCTTTGGTAGTCCTGGCTGTCACTGTACCAACGGAGTTACTCTTCCTGTTATTTCCACAGCTGAGCATTTCGTGTGTGGACCAATTCAAAAGCAATAAACTACTTCCAATGTGTATTATCCCAACGCATGTTCCCACGAAGTATATACCAGTGGTTTCGTTTTCCGAGCCACAGTTTCGTCTCAAGTGTTGTGAACTTCCACAGAGTAAACATTTTCAGCAGTTTTCGATGTGTTCTTATTGGCGACAGGCTTTGCACCTGAAACGCTGCCTATGGTTTCTCCGAGACAGTTCACCTCTTCCAAAAGATCTGTCTCTGTGGCTATGTCTAGGAATTGAAAAACGCCGCTGATCGCCAATCCCGGGATCTTGTTGTTGTCCTCTATCACTTCTGTCATCACCACATCGTCCTTGAAAACTGATTTTTCTCCTGAACGTTTTCCGATGACTTTCATGCTGTTTGCTATCTACCGACATGCTGTTTGCTTTCATTCTGTTGGCCATCTACCGACTTGCTCTTTGTTATCTACCTTCCATGCTGTCTGCTATCTACCGCTGTTTGCTATCTACCGGCTTTCATGCTGTTTGCTACTAGAAGTAGTATTTATCTTCAAATAAATAATTTGTTTCACTTTGTCTAATTACGTCACATTTTGATGTTTTTTTCCTCTCCTTTTGCGGTAACATCTTCCAGATTCAATGTTTCCAAGGTTCCATCTTTATTTCCATCTTTATTGCTTTTTTGCTTCCTGAGATTTAACTTCAACAGACTAAGGTTCATTCCTTCTAGAAATCCTCTCAAAATCAGATAATCTCTAATGTCTTGCGACTCCGTTGACGAGCCTTCAAAGCTTTAAATCTTTCTGACAATCAGTTAGTTTTTCTCCAGGTTGCTGTACTTGGCAAGCCAGGTTCACCTAGAGAACAACCGGTTTTCGCTATAGCTTTCTGGAAAAATTCTAAAGTATTCATAATAGCTTTCTTCTGTAGCTTGCGGTAAACCGAGATAGAACCCTATGGCAGTTTATTGTAGCCTAAGTCCAAAGTTATGCGGCCGTGAATCAATTGCGCGAGCCGTATCTTCTTCTGTTCTTCTCTACTTTTGTAATTGCGCTAACAGCTCAAGGAGTTTCGAGAGCTTTCAAAAACATTTGATCGATAGCTTCTAATAATAGCGTTCTTGAAGTTGACCCAGTCGCCAACTTACAGTTCATTAATTGAATTTACCCTTGTTTTATGACTTTGTTTTTTGTGAAAAGAAACTAAATTCTATTAAATATTCAAGTTTTTTGTCACTGGTATCTTTTTTCCCCTCTTCTAGTTGAAACCTTTTATCTTTTTCTTATTTTTATTTTTAAAAGAAAATTTAGTTCTTCTGCTTAAGCTAATTTTTAATTTTTTGTTTTCTCAAAAGCCGTTTGAATCGTTAAACGCTACTGGTAACGGCATTGTTGAATTGAAATAGTATTTATCTTACCGTTCCCTTGAATTTTACCTTTCTTTCTACGTTTTCGTTTTTTGTTTTAGAATCTATTTTCTATTGAATATTTAAGACGTTTTTCGTCACTAGGGTCGTCTCTCTTTTTTAATTTGGAACTTTAAATGTAATTTTTTACTTACTCTTTAAAAGAAACCTTAGTTCTTCTACCTAATTTAAACTTATTTTCATTTTTTACTTAAATATGTTTTTTCCTGTAATTTGAAGAATTATAAGTTTGCAGTCTTGTTATTAACTACTGCCGCATATAGATGTATTGTGTACATTTTTTTTTAATTTTTTGTACAAAAAAATATCCTGCATTTTCCTTAATTTCTTAATTTTGAATTTGGGCCTACTACTGATGTTAAATTTTTCTCTTCAGTTCGCATTAAAAATTACACAATGGATTTTACTTTTTCATTGTTTTTTTAAGACTTCTCTACTATCAATAATATTATCTTTTTTTGATTTCTTATAATTTCACTGTTGGTCATTTTCTGAGTTTTCATAATTATATTCAACAAAAATATTTTTAAAAAAGCAAAAGTTGGAGAATTTTATATTGCTCAGAAACGGGGAGAGAGGGAGAGAGCTGATTTTTTACGTATAGGTTTGTATTTATGGCAGCTGGTTTCGATCCGATCAAAAATTGTTTTATCTTTATATAATTTTACTAATCTTCATTTAATTAGTTTGGGGTCGTCTCGTAGTTATATTCTACGGCATGGATCCGTTTTAGTGATTCTAATGGATAGCAAGTTGACATGCCAAGCAACCCTTCACTTGTAGAGTCCCTTTGCTGCTAATAAAAGCTGTCACATTCTGGAGCTCTTCATTGAGCGTCATATAAAAAACCCGTTGTCAAGTCGATCTTGGAAAAAAAACAGTTTCCATCTAGAGCGTCACTAACGTCATTTATTCTTGAGCGGCCAAGTGGTTTTTTCGCCTCAGAGTTCGGTTGTCCAACATAAATCTGTATCCGCTATCTCTCTTTTTTTTTAACTAAACTGATGCTACTGCCAATACGAATTTGTCGCATCTAATAGTTACGCATCCTCTAGACCTTCAACGATTTGTCATTGTTTCTTTTTTTTTCAAAACTCTTGGAACAAAAATAAAAATAACAATTTCTTCTGAATGGCTGTGCATTTTTGTTGAGATTGGTAATTAGTTTGGTCACAGTACCCCAAGTTTTTTGGGTATTGGGAGCAAACTTAATGATGTCTCATTAGGGTTTCCTGCAATTCCTCTTCTGATTGTTTCTGCTAATTGATTCTGCTGATTATTTAATTTACATCAATCAAAATTTGCGTGTTTTTCCAATTGAAACGATTCCAGTGATTTTCATTTTTGGTTTGTTAAATTTATATCAACAACTAAGATTTTGCTGGCTTTTGAGACGGATTTTCCTTAATACCGCACCTCCGTGTTACTGTACACGGTCGCTGGTCTTTCCGTAAGATTTTATCATTTTGTCATGCTAGACCTATTTTCATTGAAATCATTTTTACGGCTAAAAGCAAGCAAGTTTTCGATTCAAAATCTTTGATTGATTTCACATATCTTTCCACTCCGCCAATTTCTTTTCCGTTTCAATCCGCTATTTTTTTTTTCATTAGGCACTCGAGAATAATCTGCGTATATTTTTTTTGCCCGCAAAAGCTTTAATCTGTTGTTAGATGTGTTGAAGTTTTATATTGACTACGAAACAGGTTATCTTTGTGTACGTTTATACATAGTTGTTTGTGCTTAGAAAGTCACTTCCCAGCATGTATGCTATACCTTCATCTGCCATTATCACAAACTGTTGTTCAGCCTCTGGTAGTCTTGGCTGTAACTGTACCAGCAGAGTTAGGCTTCCAATTATCTCCAAAGCTGAGATTTTTGCTGTTAACACTGGCTTCGTCAACATTTGCAGACCTTTTCCTTCCCCAGTGTTCCGCACGTGGACCAGCTCAAAAGCGATATACTACTTCCATTGTCTATTAGTCCTACACATCTGTTCCCATGAAGTATAATTCAGTCGTTTAAACAGTTGGTCGTGTTTGTGGATCACAATCGGATGACATGACAGTTTGAAGCTGGTTTCTTTTTCAAACCAGTTTCGTTTCAAGTGTTGGGAACTTCCACGGAGTAAACAATTTCGACAAGTTCTCAACATGTGTCCTTCTGTCCAGAGGCTCTGAACTGGCAATTTTGTCTGTCATTTCTCCGAGACGGTTCATCTCTTCCGAAACAACTGTCTCCGTGGTTAGGTCCTGTGTTAGAAAAGGCCACCGATACCCACTTCGGAGATCTTGTTGCTGTCGTCTATCACGTCCCTTGTCACTCCACCGTCTGCGAGAACTCTTTTTTCCCTGGATGGGATCCACAAAATATTTGGTTCCATTTGGTCTTATTACACCAAATTTTGAGACTTTCTCTTCTTCTATATTGGTAACAGCTTACAAACGCAAGAATTATTGAAAAATTGTCTCAATGTTCACATTTTTTGCTTTTTGCTTCCTGAGATCTAAATTCACATGACTATATTTGATTCTACAACTTTTCTTAAAACCAGATCATATCTAATGCCCTGCCATTCCACTGGATAAGCCTTGAAAAAGAATCAGTCATTTTTTTCCATGTTGCTGTACTTGGCGATTCAGCTGCCACTGTAAAACGACCGATTTTTGTTTAATTGTTTTGGAAAGTTTTAATGCATTCATCAAAGTTTTCCCTTATAACTAGCTGTAATGTGCAATTAAACTCTGTAGCAGATTTTTGTAGACTAAAGGCAAAGTTATAGGGCCGTTCATTGACTTCGTGGGCCGGATCTTCTTCTCTTCTTTTCCTCTTTTGTAATTTTGCTAATAGCTCAAAATGCGTTAAGAGCTTTCCACGTGATTTGAATTGATGAACGCTTCTAGCAATAGCATTTTGAGTTCGAACCAGTTGTCATCTTACCGTTCCCTCACTTGAATTTTACCCTTCTTTTCACGACTTTCTTTTTTGTTAGTAGATATATATTTCTATTGAAAATTCAATAAGTTTTTCTTCACTAGGATCTTTTCTCTTCTTTTTAATTGAAATTTTATATCTATTTATTTATTTAATCTTCAAAAAAAGTTGTTTTTCTACTTAACCTAATTTTTAAACTCCTAATTTTTTCACTGGGTTAGGTTTTTTTTTAATTTGAAGAATTACTAGTTCACTGTCTTGTTATTAACGACTCCCGAACTCAGATGTTTTGTACTTTTCTACATTCTTATGTTTACTTTTGTGTTCTTTTCTGATAGAGGACAGCAACTCTTATCATATTTTTAGCTCTTGGTCCTACTACTTATGTCTATTTTTTTCTTCAACTCGCATTTAAAATTGCACTAGGTTCTTTAGTTTTTTATTGTAATTACTTTTTAACAGCTCTCTATTATCAATAAAATTCTCCTTTTTTCCAATTTGCTGTAATTTTACAGTTAGTCAATTTCTAACTTTCTCCTCTCGAAAATTATCGTGTACTTTTCTGTTAGAAGACAGCAATTCTTATTATATTTAGCTCTTGGTCCTACTACTTATGTCTATTCTTTTCTTCAACTCGCAATAAAAATCATACTATGGGCTTTACCTTCTTATTTTAATTACTTCTGTAAGACCTCTATACTATCAATAAAATTCTCTTTTTTCAATTTCCTATAATTTCACAGTTTGTCAATTTCTATTTTTTTTGTTTCGCAATGGAATTTAGTACATCGCAAATATACTCATGAAACCTAATGAAATAAGCGAATGTTGGAGAATATTATATTGCTCCGCGAGAGAGAGAGAGAGAGAGAGAGAGAGAGAGAGAGTATAGGTTTGTTGTTATGGTGGTTGGTTTTGGTCCGCGCAGAGTTTGTTTTAACTTTGTTTGTTTTACCTATTTTCATTTGATCGGTTTGGCGTTTTCTCATGGTTATTTTTTTACCACATGGGATGTTGTTAGTGAAACAGATAACATGTTTAACTGCCAGGCAAATCCCGTCATGATCAAAATTTCTTGATGATTCTCATGGCTAATTATGATGCTTTCTTGTATTTTGTCGAAATTCGGTTTACTCTTGATCACAACCTCTTTTAATTCTCAAATTTCTTGAAAAATTTTTTGAATTGTGTTTTTAGTTCGTATTTTACAATTATTTCATCCACCTCTTGTTGCGGGTTACTACCCTCTAAATTGAAAACAAAAAAATTATTTAGAGTTTTCATAAATATATTCAACAAAAATATTTTTAAAAAAGCAAAAGTTGGAGAATGTTATATTGCTCAGAAACGGGGAGAGAGGGAGAGAGCTGATTTTTTGCGTATAGGTTTGTATTTATGGCAGCTGGTTTCGATCCGATCAAAAATTGTTTTATCTTTATATAATTTTACTAATCTTCATTTAATTAGTTTGGGGTCGTCTCGTAGTTATATTCTCCGGCATGGATCCGTTTTAGTGATTCTAATGGATAGCAAGTTGACATGCCAAGCAACCCTTCACTTGTAGAGTCCCTTTGCTGCTAATAAAAGCTGTCACATTCTGGAGCTCTTCATTGAGCGTCATATAAAAAAACCCGTTGTCAAGTCGATCTTGGAAAAAAAACAGTTTCCATCTAGAGCGTCACTAACGTCATTTATTCTTGAGCGGCCAAGTGGTTTTTTCGCCTCAGAGTTCGGTTGTCCAACATAAATCTGTATCCGCTATCTCTCTTTTTTTTAACTAAACTGATGCTACTGCCAATACGAATTTGTCGCATCTAATAGTTACGCATCCTCTAGACCTTCAACGATTTGTCATTGTTTTTTTTTCAAAACTCTTGGAACAAAAATAAAAATAACAATTTCTTCTGAATGGCTGTGCATTTTTGTTGAGATTGGTAATTAGTTTGGTCACAGTACCCCAAGTTTTTTGGGTATTGGGAGCAAACTTAATGATGTCTCATTAGGGTTTACTGCAATTCCTCTTCTGATTGTTTCTGCTAATTGATTCTGCTGATTATTTAATTTACATTAATCAAAATTTGCGTGTTTTTCCAATTGAAACGATTCCAGTGATTTTCATTTTTGGTTTGTTAAATTTATATCAACAACTAAGATTTTGCTGGCTTTTGAGACGGATTTTCCTTAATACCGCACTTCCGTGTTACTGTACACGGTCGCTGGTCTTTCCGTAAGATTTTATCATTTTGTCATGCTAGACCTATTTTCATTGAAATCATTTTTACGGCTAAAAGCAAGCAAGTTTTCGATTCAAAATCTTTGATTGATTTCACTTATCTTTCCACTCCGCCAATTTCTTTTCCGTTTCAATCCTCTATTGTTTTTCTCATTAGGCACTCGAGAATAATCTGTGTATATTTTTTTTTGCCCGCAAAAGCTTTAATCTGTTGTTAGATGTGTTGAAGTTTTATATTGACTACGAAACAGGTTATCTTTGTGTACGTTTATACATAGTTGTTTGTGCTTAGAAAGTCACTTCCCAGCATGTATGCTATACCTTCATCTGCCATTATCACAAACTGTTGTTCAGCCTCTGGTAGTCTTGGCTGTAACTGTACCAGCAGAGTTAGGCTTCCAATTATCTCCAAAGCTGAGATATTTGCTGTTAACACTGGCTTCGTCAACATTTGCAGACCTTTTCCTTCCCCAGTGTTCCGCACGTGGACCAGCTCAAAAGCGATATACTACTTCCATTGTCTATTAGTCCTACACATCTGTTCCCATGAAGTATAATTCAGTCGTTTAAACAGTTGGTCGTGTTTGTGGATCACAATCGGATGACATGACAGTTTGAAGCTGGTTTCTTTTTCAAACCAGTTTCGTTTCAAGTGTTGGGAACTTCCACGGAGTAAACAATTTCGACAAGTTCTCAACATGTGTCCTTCTGTCCAGAGGCTCTGAACTGGCAATTTTGTCTGTCATTTCTCCGAGACGGTTCATCTCTTCCGAAACAACTGTCTCCGTGGTTAGGTCCTGTGTTAGAAAAGGCCACCGATACCCACTTCGGAGATCTTGTTGCTGTCGTCTATCACGTCCCTTGTCACTCCACCGTCTGCGAGAACTCTTTTTTCCCTGGATGGGATCCACAAAATATTTGGTTCCATTTGGTCTTATTACACCAAATTTTGAGACTTTCTCTTCTTCTATATTGGTAACAGCTTACAAACGCAAGAATTATTGAAAAATTGTCTCATTGTTCACATTTTTTGCTTTTTGCTTCCTGAGATCTAAATTCACATGACTATATTTGATTCTACAACTTTTCTTAAAACCAGATCATATCTAATGCCCTGCCATTCCACTGGATAAGCCTTGAAAAAGAATCAGTCATTTTTTTCCATGTTGCTGTACTTGGCGATTCACCTGCCACTGTAAAACGACCGATTTTTGTTTAATTGTTTTGGAAAGTTTTATTGCATTCATCAAAGTTTTCCCTTATAACTAGCTGTAATGTGCAATAAAACTCTGTAGCAGATTTTTGTAGCCTAAAGGCAAAGTTATAGGGCCGCTCATTGACTTCGTGGGCCGGATCTTCTTCTCTTCTTTTCCTCTTTTGTAATTTTGCTAATAGCTCAAAATGCGTTAAGAGCTTTCCACGTGATTTGAATTGATGAACGCTTCTAGCAATAGCATTTTGAGTTCGAACCAGTTGTCATCTTACCGTTCCCTCACCTGAATTTTACCCTTCTTTTCACGACTTTCTTTTTTGTTAGTAGATATATATTTCTATTGAAAATTCAATAAGTTTTTCTTCACTAGGATCTTTTCTCTTCTTTTTAATTGAAATTTTATATCTATTTATTTATTTAATCTTCAAAAAAAGTTGTTTTTCTACTTAACCTAATTTTTAAACTCCTAATTTTTTCACTGGGTTAGGTTTTTTTTTAATTTGAAGAATTACTAGTTCACTGTCTTGTTATTAACGACTCCCGAACTCAGATGTTTTGTACTTTTCTACATTCTTATGTTCACTTTTGTGTTCTTTTCTGATAGAGGACAGCAACTCTTATCATATTTTTAGCTCTTGGTCCTACTACTTATGTCTATTTTTTTCTTCAACTCGCATTTAAAATTGCACTAGGTTCTTTAGTTTTCTATTGTAACTACTTTTTAACAGCTCTCTATTATCAATAAAATTCTCCTTTTTTCCAATTTGCTGTAATTTTACAGTTAGTCAATTTCTAACTTTCTCCTCTCGAAAATTATCGTGTACTTTTCTGTTAGAAGACAGCAATTCTTATTATATTTAGCTCTTGGTCCTTCTACTTATGTCTATTCTTTTCTTCAACTCGCAATAAAAATCATACTATGGGCTTTACCTTCTTATTTTAATTACTTCTGCAAGACCTCTATACTATCAATAAAATTCTCTTTTTTCAATTTCCTATAATTTCACAGTTTGTCAATTTCTATATTTTTTGTTTCGCAATGGAATTTAGTACATCGCAAATATACTCAAGAAACCTAATGAAATAAGCGAATGTTGGAGAATATTATATTGCTCCGCGAGAGAGAGAGAGAGAGAGAGAGAGAGAGAGAGAGAGAGAGAGAGAGAGTATAGGTTTGTTGTTATGGTGGTTGGTTTTGGTCCGCGCAGAGTTTGTTTTAACTTTGTTTGTTTTACCTATTTTCATTTGATCGGTTTGGCGTTTTCTCATGGTTATTTTTTTACCACATGGGATGTTGTTAGTGAAACAGTTAACATGTTGAACTGCCAGGCAAATCCCGTCATGATCAAAATTTCTTGATGATTCTCATGGCTAATTATGATGCTTTCTTGTATTTTGTCGAAATTCGGTTCACTCTTGATCACAACCTCTTTTAATTCTCAAATTTCTTGAAAAAATTTTTTGAATTGTGTTTTTAGTTCGTATTTTACAATTATTTCATCCACCTCTTGTTGCGGGTTAATACCCTCTAAATTGAAAACAAAAAAATTATTTATTTTAGAGAATGGTTATAATGTTCAGTGAGCTTCAGTGAACTTTCTCAGAAGAAAATGAACCTGAATTCAGATCAAGTAAAAAAAAATCAAATTACTCTTCCTTTTTCAAAATATATTCTCTGACTTCTTTTGAACTCCCTAGTCGAGGCCAAAAGTTTATCTTGTAAGATCTTACAAGATTCTTGCAAAAAAAAAGTTTATCTTACAAGATCTTGCAAGAAAAAGTTTATCTTGTAAGATTCTTGCAAATACACAAACCAGCTTAAAAAAGCTGGAATATGAAACAACTATCCAACCAAAAGCACAATTGCTATAAACTGAGTGAATAGACTTGCAAAGCAAGTGTAACGTATGACTTTTTTAAAGGTACAACACGATGACTTTCCTTATAACTTTTTTGCGGGAAATTACGGCTTTCCTTAGTTCTTTTTAACGTTTTTGCGATACAATGGAGGGCTAGATATAGCCAAAAGAAGGTTTTACTTGAAGCAAAATTGTCCGAAACAGCAAAGAAGGCCGGTTATCAAAAAAATACTTAGAGGCCACTATAGTCGTAGAAGTTATAATTTTGTTTTTTTTTCTGTTAGATTTTTTTGATAGCATATATCATCCGACCCTGCTTCAAAAAGTCCGGCGGTGATATTTTTTAATTGATGTGTATAATTTAGCGTGGTAACTCGAGATTTGTCAGAAAAAAAATAGTTTTTGAAAAGTTTCAGTAAAAGTTTCAGTCTTTTTTTAAAATGACAAGGAATCCTGTCTTTCCTCAGCTTTCTTTTCAAGGTTGTTGCATTCAAACAGAACATGCAATAGAGGGCAAGATGTGTTTGAAAGAAAGTTCTGCTTGAAAATAAAACTGTTCGAAACAACAAAGAAGGCAGATTATCAGAAAAAAAAACTATTACTGGCCCGATGGGCGTAGAAGCGTAGAAGTTGTTATTTCTTTTGTGTTAATTTGTTTAAGATAACAAATATCATCTGACCATGCTTCAAAAAATCTGACGTTGATAGTTTTTATAAGTCACAGTGTATAATTTTGCGAGATAACTCGCAATTTGTCAGAAAAAATTTAGTTTCTGAAAAGTTTGAGTGAAATTTTTTGCTTTTATTTTTAAATGACATCGAACCTTGTCTTTCCTCAGCTTTCTTTTCAAGGTTGTTGCATTCAAACAGAACATGCAATAGAGGGCAAGATGTGTTTGAAACAAAGTTCTGCTTGAAAATAAAACTGTTCGAAACAACAAAGAAGGCAGATTATCAGAAAAAAACTATTACTGGCCCGATGGGCGTAGAAGCGTAGAAGTTGTTATTTCTTTTGTGTTATTTTGTTTAAGATAACAAATTTCTTTTGAACATGCTTCAAAAAATCTGGCGTTGATAGTTTTTATAATTCAGTGTGTATAATTTTGCGAGATAACTCGCAATTTGTCAGAAAAAATTAGTTTTTGAAAAGTTTGAGTGAAATTTTTTGTTTTTTTTTTAAATGACAACGAACCTTGTCTTTTCTCAGCTTTCTTTTCAAAGAACTCAAAATGCAATAGAGGGCAAGATGTAGCCAAAAAAAGCTTTGCTTGAAAATAAAGTGTGCGAAACAACAAAGAAGGCAGTTTATCAGAAAAAACTATTATTGGCCCGATGGGCGTAGAGGCGTAGAAAATGTTTTTTTTTTGTGTTATTTTGTTTAAGATAACAAATATCATCCGACCATGCTTCAAAAAATTTGGCGTTGATAGTTTTTATAAGTCAGTGTGTATAATTTTGCAAGATAACTCGCAATTTGTCAGAAAAAAATTAGTTTTTGAAAAGTTTGAGTGAAATTTTTTGTTTTTTTTTTAAAATGACAACGAACCTTGTCTTTTCTCAGCTTTCTTTTCAAGGTTGTTGTTAGTGAAACAGTTAACATGTTGAACTGCCAGGCAAATCCCGTCATGATCAAAATTTCTTGATGATTCTCATGGCTAATTATGATGCTTTCTTGTATTTTGTCGAAATTCGGTTTACTCTTGATCACAACCTCTTTTAATTCTCAAATTTCTTGAAAAAATTTTTTGAATTGTGTTTTTAGTTCGTATTTTACAATTATTTCATCCACCTCTTGTTGCGGGTTAATACCCTCTAAATTGAAAACAAAAAAATTATTTATTTTAGAGAATGGTTATAATGTTCAGTGAGCTTCAGTGAACTTTCTCAGAAGAAAATGAACCTGAATTCAGATCAAGTAAAAAAAATCAAATTACTCTTCCTTTTTCAAAATATATTCTCTGACTTCTTTTGAACTCCCTAGTCGAGGCCAAAAGTTTATCTTGTAAGATCTTACAAGATTCTTGCAAAAAAAAAGTTTATCTTACAAGATCTTGCAAGAAAAAGTTTATCTTGTAAGATTCTTGCAAATACACAAACCAGCTTAAAAAAGCTGGAATATGAAACAACTATCCAACCAAAAGCACAATTGCTATAAACTGAGTGAATAGACTTGCAAAGCAAGTGTAACGTATGACTTTTTTAAAGGTACAACACGATGACTTTCCTTATAACTTTTTTGCGGGAAATTACGGCTTTCCTTAGTTCTTTTTAACGTTTTTGCGATACAATGGAGGGCTAGATATAGCCAAAAGAAGGTTTTACTTGAAGCAAAATTGTCTGAAACAGCAAAGAAGGCCGGTTATCAAAAAAATACTTAGAGGCCACTATAGTCGTAGAAGTTATAATTTTGTTTTTTTTCTGTTAGATTTTTTTGATAGCGTATATCATCCGACCCTGCTTCAAAAAATCCGGCGGTGATATTTTTTAATTGATGTGTATAATTTAGCGTGGTAACTCGAGATTTGTCAGAAAAAAAATAGTTTTTGAAAAGTTTCAGTAAAAGTTTCAGTCTTTTTTTAAAATGACAAGGAATCCTGTCTTTCCTCAGCTTTCTTTTCAAGGTTGTTGCATTCAAACAGAACATGCAATAGAGGGCAAGATGTGTTTGAAAGAAAGTTCTGCTTGAAAATAAAACTGTTCGAAACAACAAAGAAGGCAGATTATCAGAAAAAAAAACTATTACTGGCCCGATGGGCGTAGAAGCGTAGAAGTTGTTATTTCTTTTGTGTTAATTTGTTTAAGATAACAAATATCATCTGACCATGCTTCAAAATATCTGAAGTTGATAGTTTTTATAAGTCACAGTGTATAATTTTGCGAGATAACTCGCAATTTGTCAGAAAAAATTTAGTTTTTGAAAAGTTTGAGTGAAATTTTTTGCTTTTATTTTTAAATGACATCGAACCTTGTCTTTCCTCAGCTTTCTTTTCAAGGTTGTTGCATTCAAACAGAACATGCAATAGAGGGCAAGATGTGTTTGAAACAAAGTTCTGCTTGAAAATAAAACTGTTCGAAACAACAAAGAAGGCAGATTATCAGAAAAAAACTATTACTGGCCCGATGGGCGTAGAAGCGTAGAAGTTGTTATTTTTTTTGTGTTATTTTGTTTAAGATAACAAATTTCTTCTGAACATGCTTCAAAAAATCTGGCGTTGATAGTTTTTATAATTCAGTGTGTATAATTTTGCGAGATAACTCGCAATTTGTCAGAAAAAATTAGTTTTTGAAAAGTTTGAGTGAAATTTTTTGTTTTTTTTTAAATGACAACGAACCTTGTCTTTTCTCAGCTTTCTTTTCACAGAACTCAAAATGCAATAGAGGGCAAGATGTAGCCAAAAAAAGCTTTGCTTGAAAATAAAAGTGTGCGAAACAACAAAGAAGGCAGTTTATCAGAAAAAACTATTATTGGCCCGATGGGCGTAGAGGCGTAGAAAATGTTTTTTTTTTGTGTTATTTTGTTTAAGATAACAAATATCATCCGACCATGCTTCAAAAAATTTGGCGTTGATAGTTTTTATAAGTCAGTGTGTATAATTTTGCAAGATAACTCGCAATTTGTCAGAAAAAAATTAGTTTTTGAAAAGTTTGAGTGAAATTTTTTGTTTTTTTTTTTTAAATGACAACGAACCTTGTCTTTTCTCAGCTTTCTTTTCACAGTTGTTGCAGTCAAAGAGAACATGCAATAGATGGCAAGATTTAGCCGAAAGAAGGCTTTGCTTGACAAAAAACTGCTCGAATCATCAAAGAAGGCAGATTATCAGAAAAAACACTCATTGGACCGATGGGCGTAGAAGCGTAGAAGTTGTTTTTTTTTGCGTTAGTTTGTTTAAGATAACAAAAATTTCGGCCTAGTTACTTCAATCAACTCATCTCATAAATACAAGGGTTAAAAATATGTATTACAATTTAATACAAAAAGAAATTTTGTTTTTTGCTGTCAACCTTTAATTTTGTCCAATAGTATTCTTAAATTCCATTAAACTTCGACGTGTACTTGCCCTCATGATGCGTGTTTATTCCTTTTATTCAATCAAGGTGTACCTAAAATTGCCTATGGTGTCACAAGAAGATAATTTACGGTTGTGTTTGTTCAGTTGAACATGTGGTTTTTCAGGTAATTTTTAAATTGTTTTATAGAAACACTGAAAAACTTTAGAAACTGTCTGTTTTTGAGGATATAACAGTAATATTATGCACCAATTTCTTTTCCAGCGTTTGAATGTTCTACCGGCAGTGCAATTTTGTATCAATGGCATCAATATAAAGGCCTCATAATTAATTTATTGTAAGAAACCTGGAAACTTTTTACAAAATTTTATCCTACATTTTTTTGTTCTTTTATCTAGTTCTGCATTATAAATCAACCGATGGTTTAAAGTTATATTGTTTCAGCACTAATTCAGCACGAAAATCTACTACTGTGATCAATTTTTACGGAAACCGTTACAAAAGGAAGGAAAATTGTTCGGAACTTAAAAATTGTGAGCAAAAAATTAGATATGAAGAGAAACTTCTTACCTTATAACTTTTTATTTAAAGAATTAAAAGGTACTTTCAACAGCGCAAAACAACGCTCATTGTACGAGCTTGCCAACAATATTATGAAAAGGTAGTTTAAAGTGAGATAAAAGCTCTTTTTTGCCAATTTTTGCCTAAAATATCTAAAAATTGACCTCAATTTGCGACTCATTGCTTAATACTTTTTTACAGACAGCGAATACCCCATATTACTACAGCAAATTATTTAGCTCATTTCATGCGGATTCTGAAAATGTAATATACTAACATGCTTTTCCTGCAATTTCTTAACAAAATTTTGCTTTGAGCGGGTCGTACTTTTGCCCAAAATATGGTAAAAAAACGTTTTTTTAAAGTTTAGCAGTTGAATAACTTTTTATCTAGCCTTTGTTACCAAGGTTACTATAGCTCATTTTAAAGCTTATTTTACGCTCGTTAAGACTATTGCAAAGTTTCTTCGAAAAAAATGCATCAATATGGCTTAATTTAGCGTTTTTTTGGGGATACCAAATTTCGAGGAATTCGACCTCTCAGTGCTCAAAATCGTCAAATTAAAATTTCAGATTCACTGGACAAATGTTATATAGTTGTAAAGCCTATTGTCTACTGAGTTCAGAACAGTTTTTATTTTTTCAAACAAGGCTCTCGTTGAGGAGATATTAGTGTTTTTGTGACGTATACCTCGAAAAATTCGAATTCCGATCACTTTTAGTCTTGGGCACGTGTCGGTACGCGGAAACACGGCAGCGAATCTGTCAGCATCGAATCTGTCAGCATCGAATCTGTTAGCATCGAATCTGCCGTCAGCATCGAATCTGTCAGCATCGAAACTTCAGCATCGGAGCTGGAATCGCTCATCCGTTCCTTATTTCAGATTATAATCATTATACCGTTCATTATAATCATTGTACCGTTCATTTCAGATTAATTGGTTATACACGAAGTGTTAAGAGGCACACTAGATGAACACAAAGAGTTGTTCGCTTTGCTGACTACATCTAATGGAATCACAGTGAGTATTGTTAGGTATTATTATCATTAAATACGGCATCGAGCACATGGTTCCGGGTCTTAATCTAGGTCGATGTACCCACTCCTCACTGAGCTTTATTTCGCGATCAACTGATGGAAAAGTGGTGATGTTATATATATGGTTTTAAAGCTGGTTTTATGACGGTTCTAACAAGCTAGGTCCCGTTGCGATTGGTACAGTAGTTTGGTAGATATTAAAGATTTCAGTTCGTGTACCCCGAATAAGTGAGGTATGCCATGTGCTCAATCGTTAATAACTTTTTACAGAGCAGTTGTATTTAGCTCAAATTGTGATATGATGTGTCTTATTATGTCTATTAACTATCCCAATAGGTCCGATCACGTTGCGTTTCAATTTCGCTGGAAAATTCATCATTGAGGACATGGTATACGGTCGGGCCATAGGTCGATGTACCCACTCCTCACTGAGCTTTATTTCGCGATCAGCTGATGGAAAAGTGATGTTATATATATATATATATATATATATATATATATATATATATATATGGTTTTAAAGCTGGTTTCATGACGGTTCTAACAAGCTAGGTCCCATTGCGATTGGTACAGTAGTTTGGTAGATATTAAAGATTTCAGTTCGTGTACCCCGAAAAAGTGAGGTATGCCATTTTCTCGATCGTTAATAACTTTTTACAGAGCAGTTGTATTTAGTTCAAATTGTGATATGACGTGTCTTATTATGTCTGTTAACTATCCCAATAGGTCCGATCACGTTGCGTTTTAATTTCGCTGAAAAATTCATCATTGAGAACATGGTATGCGGTGGGTCCGTAAGTCGATGTACCTACCGCTCATCGGGCTTTATTTCACGATTTACTAATGCGAAAGTGATGTTTTATATATGGTTTTAAAGCTCGTTTCATGACGGTTCGAACAAGCTAGGTCCCGTTGCGATTGGTACAGTAGTTTGGTAGATATTAAAGATTTCAGGTCGTGT